>NC_084551.2:55077500-55252500 GCF_033978685.3 Nerophis lumbriciformis | reverse complement strand
ACACCTTTTGAATGCAATTACTGAAATAAATCAAGCTTTTCAAAATATTCTAATTTACTGGCTTTTACCTGTATACACATGTATATACATACATACATACATGCATATACATGTATGTATATACATACATGTATATACATACATGCATACATGTATGTATATACATACATACATGTATGTATATACATACATGCATGTATGTATATACATACATGCATGTATGCATGTATGTATATACATACATGCATACATGCATGTATGTATATACATACATGCATACATGCATGTATGTATATACATACATGCATGTATGTATATACATACATGTATGTATGTATATACATACATGTATGCATGTATGTATATACATGTATGTATGTATATACATACATACATACATGTATGCATGTATATACATACATACATGTATGTATATACATACTGTACATACATGTATATACATACATGTATGTATATATGTGTATAATACTTACATGTATATATATATATATATTTATATATATATATGTGTATATATATATATATATAAATATATGCATGTATGTATATACATACATGCATGTATATACATACATGCATACATGTATGTATGTATATACATGTATGTATGTATATACATGTATGTATATACATGCATACATGTATATATGTGTATAATACTTACATATATTTATATTTACATATATATATATGTATTTACATATATATATTTATATTTACATATATATATATATATGTGTAAATATATATATATATATAAATATGTAAATATATATATATATGTAAATATATAAGTATTATACACATATATACATACATGTATGTATATACATACATGTGTATATATATATATATGTGTAAATATATATATATATATATATATATACATATATATATTTACACACATATATATATATATATACATATATATATTTACACACATATATATATATATGTAAATATAAATATATATATGTAAATATATATATATATATATGTAAGTATTATACACATATATACATACATGCATGTATATACATACATACATGTATATGTGTATAATATTTACATATATATATATATATTTATATTTACATATATATATATATTTATATTTACATATATACATATATATATATATATTTACATATATATATATTTATATTTACATATATATATTTATATTTACACACATATATATATTTATATTTACATATATATATATTTACATTTATATTTACATATATATATATATATATATATATATATATATACATATATATAATACTGCATTTGTTTGGTGACTTGTTTTTTGTTTACTTTCCAGCGCTCTTATTTTCCACCTTCACTTCCTGTCAGGCTGCAGCTGCTTCCTCACCTGCTGCTGACAGCCAATCAGGAGACTTCTTACTGCAGCATCCTTGACACTACTTTCATTGGAGGGATGACATCACAACATTTAGCATATCAAGTGCAATACTTCAGGGGAGGTGATTACAGTCTTTAACAGGAAGTAAGTCACATGTTTTTCAAACTATTAACACCTTACATTTTTCAACTGCTTCAGACCCATTCATAGTGTTTACGTGTGTGATATCATGTGCGATACAAGCAGTCCTGCAGTGTTTACCTGTGTGATATCATGTGCGATACAAGCAGTCCTGTAGTGTTTACTTGTGTTATATCATGTGCGATACAAGCAGTCCTGTAGTGTTTACTTGTTATATCATGTGCGATACAAGCAGTCCTGCAGTGTTTACTTGTGTGTGATACAATCTGTCCTGCCATGTGTTTAATTCTGTGTGATACAAGCAGTCCTGCGGTGTTTACCTGTGTGTGATATCATGTACGATACAAGCAGTCCTGTAGTGTTTACTTGTGTCATATCATGTGCGATACAAGCAGTTCTGCAGCGTGTTTACTTGAGTGTGATATCATGTGTGCGATACAAGCAGTCCTGCAGCATGTGTACCTCTGTGTGATATCATGTTTTCCAATAAGTAAATACCGTATTTTCCGCACTATAAGGCGCACCGGATTATTAGCCGCACCTTCAATGAATTACATATTTCATAACTTTGTCCACCAATAAGCCGCCCCGGACTATAAGCCGCGCCTACGCTGCGCTAAAGGGAATGTCAAAAAAACAGTCAGATAGGTCAGTCAAACTTTAATAATATATTAAAAACCAGCGTTCTAACAACTCTGTTCACTCCCAAAATGTACGCAAATGTGCAATCACAAACATAGTAAAATTCAAAATAGTGCAGAGCAATAGCAACATAATGTTGCTCGAACGTTAATGTCACAACACACAAAATAAACATAGCGCTCACTTTCTGAAGTTATTCTTCATTCGTAAATCCTTCGTCTTCGGTGTCCGAAGTGAAAAGTTGGGCAAATTTACGATCCACTGGCAGATGTTGGCGTCGTCTGGCGCTGCCTCCTCGTCTTAGTGAAGGTGTGTTCGCCTTCTGTCTTCCATTGTTCCCACGCAGTTAGCAGTCTAGCTTCGAATGCCCTGTTGACACCAATATCTAGCGGCTGGAGGTCTTTTGTCAATCCACCCGGAATGACGGCGAATATTGAATTAAGCGCGTAAGCGTGTCTCTCAATGTGCTGTTATGAGCTAGCAAATATAACAACTACACTACCCAGCATGCAACGATAGTTACGAGCATGCGCGGTAGCCCTGAGAAGCGTTGTCGTATGCTGGGAGTTCGAATGTGGTTATGAGCACGCTGTGAGAAAACGTTGAGAACTCAGTTAACACGCCTCGTCTGCATTATTTATAATTAGACAGACAACACACTTAATAGGAGCCATTTTGGGGTCTTTACATAAACACACAAATGGAAATGAAACGTCACATATCCCAGCATGCACCGCGCGCTTCTTCTACGGGGAAAAAAGATGGCGGCTGTTTACCGTAGTTGCGAGACCTAAACTTTATGAAAATGAATCTTAATATTTATCCATATATAAAGCGCACCGGGTTATAAGGCGCACTGTCAGCTTTTGAGAAAGTTTGTGGTTTTTAGGTGCGCCTTATAGTGCGGAAAATACGGTACATAAACATTTTTACCAGCACATCATCTGCCTTCTCTGCATCCTGGAGTCCAGACCTACACATGTGAACATTTGGGCGTGTAAAAAAAACAAAAAACTAAGATGCTTCACAAACAAAGATTATTACTAATAAAGTGCTTATTTGCTTTCTCAAACCCAAAATACATTTTGATGAGTGTATTTATGATTTAATACTTTATTATTATTATTATTTTTACCTTAATATCTCCTCTCAGGTTTGGTCCTGGGGACTTGGAAGGGTCTCACTCATTAAAATGTTCAAAACAAATTATATATATATTTTTTATTATTATTATTATTTAGAGTTTAAATCTCATCTACATCAACTTCAGGTCTTTCTATCTTTTTGGTTTTGTTTTGTTTGACTCAAAACTGTTTTGTTTTTTAAATGGCAGAACCACAAAGTATGCAAAACAAAAAAAAACTAAGTGGAATATTTGATAATTACAGCCTTAAATAGGTCAAAAATGAATAGCAGTAATTTTAATCCATTATCATTTGAGCAATAACAGTTTAAAAATAAAAAAAATCCCACAAAAATGATTGGGTATCCAAAAGGGTTCCACTCATAAAATATACTTCATTTTTATTTTCAACACTTAAACCTCTCGATCAATTTCAGATCTGTTGATTGTGTTTGAGCTCATTTAATTTCCTTTCCTTATGTCCTCTGTGTATTTAATTTATATTTGCATGTCTCATGACACATTATCTGTGTGTAATATTGGCTGCATTTGTCATGGTTGTTTGTGTGCCATGTTGTTCCAGACCACAGCAAATGTTACCCCGTGTACAAAGATTGTAATAAATCCATTAGAAGACATTTCCTTTAACTTGGACACACACATTTATATACCTTTAACTTGGACACACACATCTATATACCTTTAACTTGGACACACACATCTATACCTTTGGTCAGTCATTTCCAGGAGTTATCTCACCCTCTGACAAGTTTTATTTTTTTATTATTTTTTTTCTGACAAGTTTTACTAATGTTGTAAAAATGTGTAGAATAAATATTACATTTCAACATTTCTGTCAATGAAGATTTGCTTCAGCCTGCAACAGTCATTTTAATAGTAGGCTAATATAGACACTTACATCATGTATTGTCTTCATTATAGCACGTATATAAGACTTTTAAAGTCATTTTGATAGTAGGCTATTATAGACACTTACGTCATCTGTTGCCTTCATTATAACACTTATATAATACTTTTAAAGTCATTTTGATAGTATGCTAACATAGACACAACATGTGTTGCCTTTATTATAACACTTATATAAGACTTTTGAAGTTATTTTGATAGTAGGCTATTATAGACACTTATGTCATGTGCTGCCTTCATTATAACACTTATATAATACTTTTAAAGTCATTTTGATAGTAGGCTAATATAGACACATCATGTGTTGTCTTCATTATAACACTTATATAAGACTTTTAAAGTCATTTTGATAGTAGGCTAATATAGACACATGTGTTGTCTTCATTATAACACTTATATAAGACTTTTGAAGTTATTTTGATAGTAGGCTAATATAGACACTTACATCATGCGTTGTCTTCATTATAACACTTATATAAGACTTAAAGTAATTTTAATAGTAGGCTAATATAGACACTTACATCATGTGTTGCCTTCATTATAACACTTATATAAGACTTTTGAAGTTATTTTTGATAGTAGGCTAATATAGACACTTATGTCATGTGCTGCCTTCATTATAACACTTATATAATACTTTTAAAGTCATTTTGATAGTAGGCTAATATAGACACATCATGTGTTGTCTTCATTATAACACTTATATAAGACTTTTAAAGTCATTTTGATAGTAGGCTAATATAGACACTTACATCATGTGTTGTCTTCATTATAACACTTATATAAGACTTTTGAAGTTATTTTGATAGTAGGCTAAT
Organism: Nerophis lumbriciformis; assembly: GCF_033978685.3. Taxonomy (NCBI): domain Eukaryota; kingdom Metazoa; phylum Chordata; class Actinopteri; order Syngnathiformes; family Syngnathidae; genus Nerophis; species Nerophis lumbriciformis. The sequence continues at coordinate 55,247,459 of NC_084551.2, read as the reverse complement.
ATAGACACTTACATCATGCGTTGTCTTCATTATAACACTTATATAAGACTTAAAGTAATTTTAATAGTAGGCTAATATAGCTAATATAGACACTTACATCATGTGTTGCCTTCATTATAACACTTATATAAGACTTTTGAAGTTATTTTGGACACTTACATCATGTGTTGTCTTCATTATAACACTTATATAATACTTTTAAAGTCATTTTGATAGTAGGCTAATATAGACACTTACATCATGTGTTGCCTTCATTATAACACTTATATAAGACTTTTTAAGTTATTTTGATAGTAGGCTATTATAGACACGTCATCTGTTGTCTTCATTATAACACTTATATAAGACTTTTAAAGTCATATTGATAGTAGGCTAATATAGACACATCATGTGTTGTCTTCATTATAGCACTTATATAAGGCTTTTAAAGTCATTTTGATAGTAGGCTAATATAGACACTTACATCATGTGTTGCCTTCATTATAACACTTATATAAGACTTTTAAAGTCATTTTGATAGTAGGCTAATAGACACATCATGTGTTGTCTTCATTATAACACTTTTATAAGACTTAATTTTTTACGGCTACAGACAGATTAGTTTTTTGCATTTTTGGTCCAACATGGATATCTTTCGACGTTTTGGGTCGCCGACCCGTCTTCTACACCAACGTTGGCGGTCAGACCCCAAACAGCTTCCATGACACTTTTTTTCCGCAGGTCCCTTTTACCGTCCTCATTTTAAAAGAAGTCGTCATTATTCTGCTTCTCTATCATCTGAGGCTAACAAGTCCATGCAGGCTGTGATCAATAATGCAGACAATAACTGATGCTGACACACTTCAGCACCACTCCATCATGCATGAGGACACACCATACATGATGACATACATGCACATCTTTTCCCTCCGCTCATTTCCTTTTTGGGGCTCAAACAGAAATGATAGAAATAGATTATTCCAGGAGGTGCTCCGAAATTGACTGTCCAGTGTCATTATGTGCGACACGGCGCCCCCCTGTGGATATAGCTATAAGTGCACACCTGTCAAACTTGGACTCGTGTGCACAGAATATCAGTCATGACGTATTTGACATTTGGTTCATCTAAAAACGACAGGATACAAATATTTATCCATCCATTTTCTACCGCTTATCCCTTGCTGGAGCCTATCTCAGCTACAATCGGGCGGGAAGGCGGGGTACGCCCTGGACAAGTCGCCACCTCATCGCAGGGCCAACACAGACAGACAAGACAACATTCACACTCACAAATATTTGTACTTTTAAAAATATATGATTTGGATTACGGTGGTAACGTTTATTTACAATAAAATAGTAAAACTTTTTTAGGCAGGGTTAAAGTAGACAAGTGTGTGAACAAAATGAGACGTTAAGCACCAAACTCGGTGAAAGAATGGCTGAGCTACAAGAGGAGGTAATCTCGCAGGTTGGAGCGTTCTGCTGGAAATATTCGGCATTATAAAAACGTGCGTTCGCAATCAAGTGACCCTTTTTGTTCGTGAATAGCGTTGCCACGGTAACACAAAATGTTCCCAATTTAGAGTACCCTCATCGGCGCAAACGAGACCTTTCCCAGGGTATAACATATGTGGGGGTTCATCTTGTATTATTCACAGGCAGAATAAGATAGAACTATAGCAATTTAAGTAAAAGTATGAGCACTAATATGGGCCTGCTTGCGTTGCAGCAGGCCCATAATTACTGGAAAAGACTCTCAATATTAAAGCACATGCATTTTCATTAGTGTTGTATAATTGTACAAAATGACAGTTATATATTACTAGAACAATGGCATTTTATATGTTTTTTTAAATGTTGGAAAATCCTTGGAGTGTAAGAATATTACCCGAAATTATTAAAATGTCATAATTTTACACAATTAACATATTGCTGGGGGGGGGGAAATTAAATGGTAAATTTTACAAGAAAAAAAAATCTAAACTGTGAGAACAGTAATTAAAATATAATTTTCCGAAATTGACTTGTAACAAATTGAGACAATTATGGTAATTATTATGGTAAATATTACAAGATAAAACACTAAGTGTGACAATAAATATTACCACAAATTATTGAAATATCATTTTCATATAATTTTACAACATTTTAGTTGTAATATATTGCTGGAACAAATTTTTTTTTTAATGATTTTTGAAGAGGTGACATGACAAGAAAATATAATAACTTTATTAATCATAATATATCCCAACAAAGTTATTTGTTGGGATATATGATTTTTTTTAAAGTGATGACATTACAAGAAACTTTTAAAAACTGAGAATAAAGACGACCGGAAATTATTAAAATGTCATAACTTCATTAATCAAAATAAAAAATAAAAAATCTAAATGTGGCAATAGGACAAAAACTGTAAAAATAAATATTGCCAGAAATTATTAAAATGTCATACATGTACAAAATTAGAGTTGTAATATTGTATTGGAATTTTATTTTTTTAAGTGGTAAATATTGTAAGAAAAACACTGGGATTGAAAATAAATATTACCAGAAATGATTAAAACGTCATAATTTTACAAAATTAGAGTTGTAATATATTACTGGAACAAAGTTTTTTAAGATTTTTTAAAGAGGCGACATGACAAGAAAATGTCATAACTTTAGTAATCATAATATATCCCAACAAAGTTATTTGTTTGCAACTCCAAGTGTGAGAATAAATATCAATAGCAATAATTTAAATGTAATAATAATTTGCTGGGACAAAAAAAAGGTAAGTGGTAAATATTAGAAGAAAAATAGTAAACTGAGAATAAATATTACTACCGGTATAATATTTATAATTTTACAAAATTAGAGTTGTACTATATTGCTGGGACAAAAAAAGGTAAGTGGTAAATATTACTAGAAAAAACACAAAAACTAAATATTACAATAAATTATTAAAATGTCATTATTTAACACAATTTAGTTGTAATATATTACTGGAACAAAAAACCTTTAAGAAGAAAATATTACAAGAAAATAAATACCAGAAATTATTAAAATGTTTTAATATATTTAAGTTATTACCGGTAAGTTATGACAGTTTAATCATTTCTGTTCATATTTATTCTCAATTTTAACATTTTTCTTGTAATGTCACAACTTTGACAAAATCATAAAGTATCTTTATTCCAGTAGTATATTACAATTCTAATTTAGTAAAATTATATTTTATAAATTTCTGGTCATTTTTATTCCCACAGTTTACGTGTTGTTTTCTTGTAATATTCATCACTTTGAAAAGTTTTGTTGCAGCAATATATCACAAGTCAATTAAAAAAAAAATAGAAAAAAGTGATATTAGTTTTTTTAATGTGGCAAAAAAAATAGTCCAATTGTGAGAATAATTAACAAAAATGATTGGAATGTCATAATTAGGATTGTAAAATATTACTTGAACAATGTTATTTTATAATTTTTTAATCTTTCTATTTAAGTGTTGACATTACAGGAAACATTTTAAAACTGAGAAAAATGACCGGAAAAAATTAAAATGTCAACTAAATTAATCAAAATATTTGGTTTTTTTTAAATGTGGCAATAATTCAACAAAAAACTTAAAATGTGAGAATACTACAAAAATCTTTGAAATGTCATAATTTTACAAAATTTGAATTGTATTAGTAGAAAAAAGTCATACTTTTTTTTTTAAAGTGGCGATATTACAAGAACAAAATTTAGAGGATCAAAAATTTATAAAATGGCATAACTTAATTGTAATATTACAACAAAGTTTTATTTTATTGTGGCGATATTACTAGAAAAAAATAAACTGAGAATAAAGATGACTAGAAATTATGAAAAATGTCATAATTTTACAAATCCGAGTTGTAATATTGTATTGGAACATTTTTTTAAAGTGGTAAATATTGTAAGAAAAACACATAGGAGTGAAAATAAAGACCAGAAATTATTAAAATGTCATAATTTTACAGTATTTAAGTGTTTTCTTTTTTTGTAGTGTAATGAAAAATCATTAAAACAGAGAATAAAGCCCAGAAAATAGTGCATTAATAAAAATAAAATCATAATTTCATAAGAAAAAGTGTGTGTGTTACAAAGTCCTTTTATAAGAAAATAATTTGAAATATTTCCACATAAACTGCTATTATTACAGTTATTTATGCCGATGATAAATGATGTTTTAATGATGTTGGATCTGTGTTGTTGGGGACAAGTGTTGTAAATTAGCTTTGGCTACAAACACTATGATGCATACATTGGATAACTGTTTCAGATGTCTGTTTTTGTATCTGTCCCTATTTCAAATAAACCTCTATAATAATAATAATAATAATAATAAAAGAATAGCGAAGCATGCTTATGATATTAGGACAACAGGAGCCGTGTGTACTATTCATGTTTATTTGGTCTTGTCAATGAAACTGATGGGCGGGTCCAAGCACGTTACATCTCAAATCGTTATGCTAACAAGGAAAATGAAAGTACAAGAAAGTGAAAGTACGGACATGGTTCACTAATTAAGGGGTGGATCTCTCTGCTGAGCAAATTGTTATGGAATCATTTGAATTAAGGCTTTTGGTAAGCTAATGGCCAATAAATGTTGGTAGCGTGAGGAGAAATATTGAAAGCAGAAGTCAGGATGTAAAGATACACACATTATTAACAGTTGACATTCACACGGAAGATTCTAGCAATCGTCCAGAGGGGGGCAAAAGGGGAGCAGTAGTCTGACAAAAAACAAACGGGAACAAAAAAAAAAAAGGTCGATCTAATGACGGAGTTGGACGTTACAACTAATGAGTGACCAAACAAAAATGCCCTCATCTCTCTGACTCCTCCCCCTTTTCACCTCTAACCATTTCCTGCCATTTAAATACAAACATTGATGTGTTGCTGCACCCTCCCTCCCCTCCCCCGACTCGTAAAGTATAAAAATTGTCGACCCCAGCCTGAACCAATCGGAACACACAATTCTCAAAAAAGGGCTAAGGCCCTCCCCTTTCCAACGAGCAGAACAACCCAGTTACGTTTCATCTCTCATGAAAGCGATGATGATGAAGTTGATCTGCTGCTTGGAAAACAAAACTCAATCCTCCCCCCCCCCCAGGCCCCCAACTCGCCTCCTCTACCAGAAGTCTCGGCGGTGATAAGCGTCCGGGTCGCAGTACTTGGTCACCACCACTCTGTTGGCAAACTTCCTTCCTGTCAGGCCCTGCATGGCTTTCTGGGAGTCAAACACCGACATGAACTCCACGAAAATCTGCGGCGGGGAAAGAGAAAACACGGTTACGTCTGCACTACGCCCCAAGCGGAGGGGCGTGGTTGGACGGCGCCCACCTTTCCGGTGCCGGGCACATCCAGGCCGTCGACAGGCCGGGGGATCTCGATGCTCTTGACCTGGCCGTACTTGCTGCACTCGTCCCTGACGTCCTCCACGATCTCCTCGTACTCCTCATCGTCCAGCAGCTCCTCGGGCGCCACCATGTTCATCAGACACAGCACCTCCGTGGGCAGGCCGCCCATCTGGGTCACGGTGCTGTTCAGGCCGGGCACTTGCAGCGTGACCGGGGTCTGGTTTATGGTCGTCTGCAAAGCCAGGAGGGACAAGGTTAACAATGTGACCATTTGTATTCCCATGTAGGGCCGGGCCATGAAACCACTTCAATACATCGCGATGGACACGTAATCCATATTAAGAAGAAATATGTTCCTTTTTTTTTTTTCTTCGTTGGAAGAGAGCAGACGTTGGGAGGCCAGGTTGACACTGGTAATATCTCTCATTCCGCTGTCAATAAGTTGATTCAGCCTCAGACGCCTGGAGATACTTATTGTCTGATGGGCGGGACCAAGCGGAGCATTTATCCAATGACTGTCTAGTTTGGCTGCAGTGGAACAATCCATTATTGACTCAGTCTTTAGAGCGCCATTCAGTATTTCATCCATCATCATTCTATACTTATGAAAAAATATATGGGGGGTTTCATGTATTTTTCGGACTATAAGTCGCAGTTTTTTTCATAGACGGCGTGGCGAAATTGGTAGAGTGGCCGTGTCAGCAATCAGAAGGTTGCTGGTTACTGGGGTTCAATCCCCACCATCCTAGTCACGTCCGTTGTGTCCTTGGGCAAGACACTTCACCCCTTGCTCCTGATGGCTGCTGGTTAGCACCTTGCATGGCAGCTCCCACCATCAGTGTGTGAATGGGTGAATGTGGAAATACTGTCAAAGCGCTTTGAGTACCTTGAAGGTAGAAAAGCGCTATACAAGTATAACCCATTTATCATTTATAGTTTGGCCGGGGGTGCGACTTATACTCAGGAGCGACCTGTGTGAGAAATTAACACATTAGCGTAAAATATCAAATAATTTTATTTATCTCATTCACGTAAGAGACTAGACCAGGGTCGGCAACCCGCGGCTCTAGAGCCGCAGCGGCTCTTTAGCGCCGCCCTAGTGGCTCTCTGGAGCTTTTTAAAAAATGTATGAAAAATGGAAAAAGATGAGGGGGGAAGAATATTTTTTTTGTTTTAATATGGTTTCTATAGGAGGACAAACATAACACAAACCTCCCTAATTGTTATAAAGCACACTGTTTATATTAAACATGCTTCACTGATTCGAGTATTTGGTGAGCGCCGTTTTGTCCTACTAATTTTGGCGGTCCTTGAACTCACCGTAGTTTGTTTACATGTATAACTTTCTCCGACTTTCTAGGACGTGTTTTATGCCACTTCTTTTTCTGTCTCATTTTGTCCACCAAACGTTTAACGTTGTGCATGAATGCGCAAAGGTGAGTTTTGCTGATGTTATTGACTTGTGTGGAGTGCTAATCGGGCATATTTGGTCACTGCATGACTGCAAGCTAATCGATGCTAACATGCTATTTAGGCTAGCTATATGTACATATTGCATCATTATGCCTCATTTGTAGCTATATTTGAGCTCATTTAGTTTCTTTTAAATCCTCTTAATTCAATTTATATCTCATGACACACTATCTGTATGTAATATGGCTTTTAATTTTTTGCGGCTCCAGACAGATTTGTTTTTGTATTTTTGGTCCAATATGGCTCTTTCAACATTTTGGGTTGCCGACCCCTGGACTAGACGTATAGGATGTCATGGGATTTAGCGATTAGGAGTGACAGATTGTTTGGTAAACGTATAGCATGTTCTATATGTTATAGTTATTTGAATGACTCTTACCATAATATGTTACGTTAACATACCAGTTGGTTATTTATGCCTCATATAACGTACACTTATTCAGCCTGTTGTTCACTATTCTTGATTTATTTTAAATTGCCTTTCAAATGTCTATTCTTGCTGTTGGCTTTTATCAAATACATTTCCACAAAAAATGCGACTTATACTCCAGTGCGACTTATATATGTTCTTTTCCTTCTTTATTATGCATTTTCGGCCGGTGCGACTTATACTCCGAAAAATACGGTAAGTGTATGTTTGTATATGCGTACCCTTGGTTTTATATTTTTTTCGTAACACTTTACTGTATTTGTGTGTGTGTGTGTGTATATATATATATATATATATATATATATATATATATATATATATATATATATATATATATATATATATATATATATATATATATATATATATACACACATGAATTTTTTTTTCTCTCCACTAATTGTCTTATTGAAATGTGTCTTCTTGTTGTCTCCTTCCCCCTGTTTGTGGTGTTTTGTGAGCATTTGCATTGCCAACATTTCAATGTATACTGTTTAGAGATGTCCGATAATATCGGCCGATAAATGCTTTAAAATGTGATACCGGAAATTATCGGTATCTGTTTCAAAAAGTAAAATGTATGACTTTTTAAAACGCCGCTGTGTACACGGACATAGGGAGAAGTACAGAGCGCCAATAAACCATAAAGGCACTTCCTTTGCGTGCCGGCCCAGTCACATAATACCTACGGCTGTTCACACACACAAATGCCATGCATACTTGGTCAACAGTCATACAGGTCACGCTGAGGGTGGCCGTACAAACAACTTTAACACTGTTACAAATATGCGCCACACTGTGAACCCACAACAAACAAGAATGACAAACACATTTCGGGAGAACATCCGCACCGTGACACAACAAACAACAGAACAAATACCCAGAACCCCTTGCAGCACTAACTCTTCCGGGACGCTACAGTATACACACCCCGCCCCCCTCAACCTCCTCATGCTCTCTCAGGAAGAGCATGTCCCAAATTCTAAGCTGCTGTTTTGAGGCATGTTAAAAAAAATAATGCACTTTATGACTTCAATAATAAATATGGCAGTGCCATGTTGGCATTTTTTGTCCATAACTTGAGTTGATTTATTTTGGAAAACCTTGTTACATTGTTTAATGCATCTAGCGGGGCATCAAAATAAAATTAGGCCTAATGATGTGTTAATTCCACGACTGTATGTATCGGTTGATATCGGAATCGGTAATTAAGAGTTGGACAATATTGGAATATCGGCAAAAAAGCAATTATCGGACACCTCTATTATTGACTAATTCTTTAGAGCGCCATTCAGTATTTTAGCCATCATCATTCTATACTTATGAAAAAATATATGGGGGGGTTTCATGTATGTGTATGTTTGTATACATATATGCGTACCCTTGGTTTTATTTTTTTTCATAACACTTTATTGTATTTGTGTGTGTGTGTGTGTGTATATATATATATATATATATATATATATATATATATATATATATATATATATATATATATATATATATTAGGGCTGCAACTAAAAACTAATTTGATAATCGATTAATCTGTCGATTATTACTTCGATTAATCGATTAATAATCGGATAAAAGAGACCAACTACATTTCTATCCTTTCCAGTGTTTTATTGGGAAAAAAACAGCATACTGGCCCCATACTTATTTTGATTATTGTTTCTCAGCTGTTTGTAAATGTTGCAGTTTATAAATAAAAGTTTATAAAAAAAATAAAATAAAAAGTAGCCTTTGCGCATGCCCATAGCATAGATCCAACGAATCGATGACTAAATTAATCGCCAACTATTTTTATAATCGATTAGTTGTTGCAGCCCTAATATGTATATATATATATATATGTATATATATATATATATATATGCATTTTTTTTCTCCACTAATTATGTCTTATTGAAATGTGTCTTCTTGTTGTCTCCTTACCCGTTTGTGGTGTTATACTCCGAAAAATACGGTACAATCGTAAACAATTACCGTATTTTTCGGATTATAAGTCGCGCCGGAGTATAAATCGCACCGGCCAAAAATGCATTATAAAGAAAAAAACATATATAAGTCGCACTAGAGTATAAGTCTCATTTTTGGGGGAAATTTATTTGATAAAAGCCAACATCAAGAATAGACATTTGAAAGGCAATTTAAAATAAATAAAGAATAGTGAACAACAGGCTGAATAAGTGTACGTTATATGAGGCATAAATAACCAACTGGTATGTTAACGTAACATATTATGGTAAGAGTCATTCAAATAACTATAACATATAGAACATGCTATACGTTTACCAAACAATCTAATCGCTAAATCCCATGAAATCTTATACGTCTAGTCTCTTACGTGAATGTGATAAATAATATTGTTTGATATTTTACACTAATGTGTTAATAATTTCACACATAAGTCGCTCCTGAGTATAAGTCGCACCCCCGGCCAAACTATGAAAAAAAACTGCGATTTATAATTTGAAAAATACGGTATACAGTAAGGACAAAAGTTTCTATCCTTTTAAATGGTTACATATAACTACAATAGTCCTCAGCTTGGTCACAAAATTACGCTTACAATATTGTTTACTGTAAATAATTTATTGAGGCAGGCCTAGTTATAATGCTAATTTGAGGAGTTAATAAGGAGCAAAGAAATATATGATTTCATTGTAATCTTCCTGTTATTTCGCTGGGTAGAGGAGTGTAAAATGTGCTGGATATTTACCAGAGTGGCGTTCTTGGATCCCACGCTAGCTCGCTGCACCAGCAGCTTCTTGTCGCCAAGCTGCATGCCGTTAAGCCCAGCAATGGCCTGCAAAGATTCAAGTGTCATGGTCACAACCACGTGTGCAAGACAAGGCCACCGTCATCCAAACGTTTGTCGTCGTGGTTACCTGGTCATTGAGGTTGACGTCCACATATTCACAGAAGGCGTATCCTTTAGATAGGCCGGTAGCGCTGTCCTTCACCAGGTTGAAGGCCTTCAGGGGGCCGAATGACGTCAACAGCTCCTTCACCTGCAACAGGAAAGCCAGTTGAAGCATCCAAAATCGCCGAAGGTGAGCGTCAAGTCTTGAGGCTGTTGAGCGCTCACCTGGTCGTCATTGAGATAGTTGGGCAAACCGCCAATGAAGAGCTTGTGGGCGGAATCAGGCACCACTGTGGATACCACGCCTGCAGAAAGAAGACCTTTGAGGACAGCAAACAGTGCCAGCTGCTGTGGATATTTACTCAAATGGTGTATGAATGATGCAAACGGTAGTAATAGTAGTAAAAACCATTAATTGTCTGTGTACCAGGCACATAGACACTGGGGTTCTCGCTCATGCCCGGCAGTGGCTGGTAATCATGCGGACGGCGGATTTTCAGGCTCTGGCCTTGAAAGATGATTCCATCAAAAGCCATCGCCTGTGTTGTCTCATCCACTGAGCGGAACTGTGCAGGAAAGCTCAGGTTACGCTATTTGTTCCTACGGCCGTCGGAGCTCTCGGGACGCTCGTCTCACCTCAAGGAAGGCAAAGTTCTTGTCCTGGTTGATCTGCACTGCCAGCACGGGGTTGCCTGGGGCCTGAGTAAGACCACCCAAACGCATCTGAGCGTTGAAAAAGTCCATCATGGACTCCTGGAAGCAAGCGGGAACAGGAAAAATGTCCGTTAGCTAACGCTGACGGCTTCCAACCGCAAACTCGGCGCTGAATGGCGCTCTTGGCCTCACCTCTGTGATGCCAAAGGGGATGTTGCCCACATAGAGCCTGCGAGCCTGTCGGGTCATCTGGCTTCCCACGACAGGTACCGGGGTGGGGGTGACGGCCAGGCCATCCGGAGTCATGGTCGGCAGGAGGGCTGTTGCCGGGATCTGGCCTGCAGCTGAGAACATGCAGACAAGGACACGATGAAGAACAGAATACAACAACTTGCTCATAAGGACAATAAGGACAGGCATTGAAGCCTAAAATCTATCTCACGATATGTATCGCTCGTATGCTATCATTAGTGCTAACTTTTTTAGCCCCTTTTGCTGCTGTACACCTCAGAGTCATATACATGACATATGCTAGCTGTTAAAAGGCTAACCTACTCAGATTGGTAGATCGTGAGTTCAAACCCCGACCGAGTCATACCAAAGACTATAAAAATGGGACCCATTGCCTCCCTGCTTGGCACTCAGCATCAAGGGTTGGAATTGGGGGTTAAATCACCAAAAATGATACCCGGGCACGGCCAGCGCTGCTGCTCACTGCTCCCCTCACCTCCCAGGGGGTGAACAAGGGGATGGGTCAAATGCAAAGGACAAATTTCACCACACCTAGTGTGTGTGTGACAATCATTGGTACTTTAACTTAACATTAGCACATTTTGTTGGCTAGTTCTGCAGCCATAAATCGCAATCATTTGCCTTGCTACTAGACACATGCTAACGTTAGCATTTTAGTTCGTCTTGCGCTCATACGGCATTCACACGCAATTTCCTTGAAATTGCATGTTATATTTTCAGTTGTATCATTTTCTTAAAACTATTGAAATTCTATGTTATTTTGCTGTTAATATATGTGACATGTTTCTATCTGCACTTCTGTTAAAAAGCAATAAACACATTCTTCTGTTTGGATTCTTTACATTAGTTTCGGAGGATACTATAAATTGGTGTATGCATCCAATAAGTAGTTACAGGGGCAGTATCGGTCATACCAATGTTTGGTATCATAGAATGATGACATTTTCCTTCACATTCACAACTGTAATACACAATATACATTAATATTTATATGTCCTTATTCTCATTACATACAAAATGTATAATTAGGCCTATTGTGCAAAATAACAAAACAAGCGCAAAATTGGTAAAAAAAAAAAATATTGATCTGTATGATTGTCAATTTACTGATACTATACATGTAATCATTACTATCGATATCTGTAATCGCTCAACCCAACCTTTTACATTCAAGACCTGGAGCTTAGCAGTTTGCTATGCTTGTTTGTATCCTCCTCCGCTGTGTGGTGTAACATGTTTAGCTATTCCTGGTTGTTTAGTCCTCCAGTGATAACGCTACCGTATTTTCCGCACTATAAGGCGCACCTAAAAACCACAAATTTTCTCAAAAGCTAACAGTGCGCCTTATAACCCGGTGCGCTTTATTACGATTCATTTTCATAAAGTTTCGATCTCGCAACTTCGGTAAACAGCCGCCATCTTTTTTCCCGGTAGAACAGGAAGCGCTTCTTCTTCTACGCAAGCAACCGCCAAGGTAAGCACCCGCCCCCATAGAACAGGAAGCGCTTCTTCTTCTACTGTAAGCTACCGCCCGCCCCCGGAAGAAGAAGAAAAAACGCGCGGATATCACCGTACGTTTCATTTCCTGTTTACATCTGTAAAGACCACAAAATGGCTCCTACTAAGCAAAAAGGATCCGGTTCATAAAGAGACGCAATCTCTCCATCCGCACACGGATTACTACCGTATTTCACAGCAACTGATATTCCTGTGAACCGCACTGTGGAACGGGAGCACGTACGGTGAATATTCGCACCACAGGGAATGAGAAGTCATCCTTCACTGTGGTTCTAGCTTGCCATGCTAACTTCCACCCATGGTGATATTCAAAAGGAAGACCTTGCCAAAAGAGACCTTTCCAGCCGGCGTCATCATAAAAGCTAACTCGAAGGGATGGATGGATGAAGAAAAGATGAGCGAGTGGTTAAGGGAAGTTTACGCGAAGAGGCCGGGTGGCTTTTTTCACACAGCTCCGAAGGCGAACACACCTTCACTAAGACGGGCAGACAGCGCCGGACGACATACGCCAACATTTGCCAGTGGATCGTAAATGCCTGGGCAGATATTTCGGTCACAACTGTGGTCCGAGCTTTCCGGAAGGCAGGATTCACAGAACAACAGCGACACTGACTCCCGATGACTTCGACGAGACGGAACCGGCCATTTTGGATACCACGCTTGCGCAACTTTTCAATTCGGACACCGAAGACGAAGAATTCGAAGGATTTACGAATGAAGAATAACTTCAGAAGGTGAGCGCTATGTTTATTTTGTGTGTTGTGACATTAACGTTCGAGCAACATTATGTTACTATTGCTCTACACCATTTTGAATTTTACTATGTTTGTGATTGCACATTTGCGTACATTTTGGGACAGAGTTGTTAGAACGCTGGTTTTCAATATATTATTAAAGTTTGACTGAACTATCTGACTGTTTTTTTGACATTCACTTTAGCGCAGCGTTTTTTTGACATTCACTTTAGCGCAGCGTAGGCGCGGCTTATAGTCCGGGGCGGCTTATTGGTGGACAAAATTATGAAATATGTAATTCATAGAAGGTGCGGCTAATAATCCGGTGCGCCTTATAGTGCGGAAAATACGGTACTTGCAAAAAACAGTTTATGTGCTGCCATGGAGGCGAGGATTAGTGATTTAGGAGCTGCAATGTGGAGAAACACTGGCCGCCAGTTACATTGCGTTGAGGACAAAGGATGGGTACTGTCAACATGTGACCCGATATAGGACCAATTCCTAGTACCTGGGAATCGATACCGGTACTCAACTGTACCAATTTTCAGTAATTTTGTGTGGGTTAATAGATATGTTAATCTTAATGTAACATTTGAAAATAAGCTCATCTTGTTTTCATTTTGAGTCCTCATTTGCAATGCAGTTGCACTTTCAAAACATTAGATGGCAGTCTAGCCATGGTGTGTTGTTTTAGAAGTACTGTAGATTTGTCCGGGAAGCTGAATGTGTTGTGTTGCGCCCTCTAGCAGTATTTATACTGTAAGTATTGTGCTTCTCAAACACCAGCTGTTTGATTGAAACATTCATTAGTTGTAATTTTCATTACCAAATGTGGAGGTATTAATATACCGACAGCCATCAGACTGTATAATGCATGTTCCTTTTTGACTGTACTTAAATGTATAATAGACTGTATTTATATTATTCACATGTGAATAATGCTGTATAATAGACTGTATTTATGTTATTCACATGTGAATAATGCTGTATAATAAACTGCATTTATATTATTCACACGTGAATAATGCTGTATAATACTGTATTTGTTATTCACATGTGAATAATACTGTATAATAAACTGCATTTATATTATTCACACGTGAATAATGCTGTATAATACTGTATTTGTTATTCACATGTGAATAATACTGTATAATAAACTGCATTTATATTATTCACACGTGAATAATGCTGTATACTGTATTTGTTATTCACATGTGAATAATGCTGTATAATAGACTGTATTTATGTTATTCACATGTGAATAATGCTGTATAATAGACTGTATTTATGTTATTCACATGTGAATAATGTTGTATAATAGACTGTATTTATGTTGTTCACATGTGAATAATAGACTGTATTTATATTATTCACATGTAAAAATACCTAAATGTTTATTGTCTATTGTGAGCGAACTGCGGCGCTGAATTTCCCCCAGGGATCAATAAAGTACTTTATATTCTAAAATCGTCACATAACATAGCTAATACAAATACCAGCATATCAATAGAAAATCCAATGTAATTTAGCATCAAGCTAGTGTATTTTGGAAGACTGAAGTCTTACTTAACGTTTGGGCGTTTTCCGAATTTGTCACCTATCCATATTGAGGACGCTACATTGCGTCGGACGCCTTGATTCACTTGTTGCTGTCAAATTAGCAGGACACAGCTAGAATGTGCGTTATCACGACCGTATTAAAGTGTCTATGGGCGACTAAACGTATATCACATTGATACGCCCACCTTGCATGGCTTTGTACTGCATGGGGCTGATGCTTTCAAAGCCAGGTGGTGGAACATCCCAGTACTTCTTAATCTTCTTCTTTTTCTCACGATGTGGAGAACGGCTGTTGGACAGACAGGAATATGCAATTATGCAACAAGACCATAGTAGACAAACACATGCTCCAACTAGATCTAAGGTTGGGCCAAAGGAAAGAAGGTATATTGCAGTTCATGTGGTTGTATTACCTCGCAGGATTTTCCGGTGGAAAGCTCGGTGGCGGGCTGAAATGACATTGGGAGGTTTTCATATTTCTCTCAAACCAATCAACAATTTCACTTGAGGATTCCCGACAAGTCAACAATAACAAGAGCGGGACTTCATGTTGTTGCATGTGAAAAGACAATGGCCCGATATTATTCCTTTTTATCGTCTCATCATGGGATATCCTGCTGACCACTCAGTGAATGCTTTAAGCAAAAGTTTGATTAAAGAAAAGAAAGATGAAGAAAACTCAGCAATTATTTCTGTTGTTTTGAAGATATACCAACATGTTTGCTGGGCGGGAACACAATACTAGCTTATTTATTACCAATCCTTTGGAATGGATGTATGTTGTCTTTAAGTTAAAGTGGAGGCGTCATTTTTTGGGGTAACATTTAATGGTCACAATAATTTATTACGTTGACTGATACGGACACTGGATACTTTCTCATAGGTTCTGCCTTGGAGATATATATAATTTATGTCGCTGTTTATTTTAATATAAACATACATAAATAAAATTAAATATATCAATATACAAATCACATTTTTAATTAGGATTTTTCGGAGTAACTTTTCTGGTTAATTGTTCTGATGTGTTGTAATTCACATTTTCATTACGTCCTCATTTTTTAATTCTAGCTTTGTTTCTACTTTTTATATTTATTAATGGGAAAATTCAAACTGTCGATGTCACTTGTCAAAACATGGAAATATGGCGCCGCCTTATAAAATGTTTACAATTAAAACAAAAATTTAACTAAAGCCAATATTTCTGAATAATTCCCACATATAGACTAATATTCGTGTACATTTTAATTATTCCGATTTACAGCATATCTTAAAACTGATACTGTTGATGGTGTCCTTGATTTTTTATTTTTAAATGATTACAAAAAACTAATAATGAGCCATTTTTGAACGGCTCTTTAAAAATAATTGCTTCTTAAAATCCAGCTCTCTTAAAAGAGTCATAAAAATCCCATCTATACTCAGAGACATGTATGAATAATATGCAACTATAACTTGTGATACTTGTTTATATTGACAAATATAACATTGACAATATGAAGTATGTCTAGCTTGTGTGCTATTGTGTGCTTAGCTGTCACGTAGCTGCGAGCTCCTAATAGCCTATAGCCTAGCATGTTTGCCTTTTGGAACTGACTTTAGTAAAATAGAAGAAATTGTGTGCTTAGAGGTCATTTAGATGTTAACTGGCCATCCAGTTTTGCACAAGTAAACACTCTGCAGGACTGCTCGTATCGCACATGATATCACACAAGTAAACACGCTGCAGGACTGCTTGTATCGCACATTGTACAAAACCCAAAAGCAGTGAAGTTGTCACGTTGTGTAAATGGTAAATAAAAAGAATACAATGATTTGCAAATCCTTTTCAACTTATATCCAATTGAATAGACTGCAAAGACAAGATATTTCATGTTCACACTGAGAAACTTAACTTTTTTTTTGCAAATAATCATTAACTTAGAATTTAATGGCAGCAACACATTGCAAAAAAGTTGTCACAGGGACATTTGGCCTTTCATTTTAACAACACTCAGTAAACGTTTGGGAACTGAGGAGACACATTTTTGAAGTGGAATTATTTCCCATTCTTGCTTGATGTACAGCTTAAGTTGTTCTACATGTCCGGGATATCCGTTGTGGTATTTTAGGCTTCATAATGCACCACACACTTTCAATGGTTAAGTTAAAGTTAAAGTACCAATGATTGTCACACACACACACACACACACACACACACACTAGGTGTGGTGAAATGTGTCCTCCGCATTTGACCCATCCCCTTGTTCACCCCCTGGGAGGTGAATGGGAGACAGGTCTGGACTACAGGCAGGCCAGTCTAGTACCCGCACTCTTTTACTACGAAGCCACGCTGTTGTAACATGGCTTGGCATTGTCTTGCTGAAATAAGCAGGGGCGTCCATGATAACGTTGCTTGGATGGCAACATATGTTGCTCCAAAACTTGTATGTACCTTTCAGCATTAATGGTGCCTTCACAGATGATTAAGTTATTAGTGCCCAAGGCATGGGCACTAATACACCACCATACCATCACACATGCTGGCTTTTACACTTTGTGCCTAGAACAATCCGGATGGTTCTTTTCTTCTTTGTTCCGGAAGACACGACATCCACAGTTTCCAAAAACAATTTGAAATGTGGACTCGTCAGACCACAGAACACTTTTCCACTTTGCATCAGTCCATCTTAGATGAGCTCGGGCCCAGCGAAGCCGACGGCGTTTCTGGGTGTTGTTGATAAATGGCTTTGGCTTTGCATAGTAGAGTTTTAACTTGCACTTACAGATGTAGCGACCGACTGTAGTTACTGACAGTGGTTTTCTGAAGTGGTCCTGAGCCACACTGATGCCGCTTTTTGATGCAGTACTGCTTGAGGGATTCAAGGTCCGTAATATCGTCGCTTACGTGCAGTGATTTCTCCAGATTCTCTGAACCTTTTGATGATATTACAGACCGTAGATGGTGAAATCCCTAAATTCCTTGCAATAACTGGACAAAGTGCAAAAAGTGGTGACCCTCACCCCATCCTTGTTTGTGAATGACTGAGCATTTCATGGAAGCTGCTTTTATACCCAATCATGGCACCCACCTGTTCCCAATTAGCCTGTTCACCTGTGGGATGTTCCAAATAAGTGTTTGATGAGCATTCCTCAACTTTCTCAGTCTTTTTTGCCACTTGTGCCAGCTTTTTTGAAACGTGTTGCAGGCATCAAATTCCAACTGAGCTAATATTTGCAAGAAATCAAGTTTACCAGTTGGAACGTTAAATATCTTGTCTTTGCAGTCTATTCAATTGAATATACCGTATTTTCCGCACTATTAGCCGCACCTAAAAACCACAAATTTACTCAAAAGCTGACAGTGCGGCTTTTAACCCGGTGCGCTTTATATATGGATTAATATTACGATTCATTTTCATAAAGTTTCGATCTTGCAACTTCGGTAAACAGCCGCCATCTTTTTTCCCGGTAGAACAGGAAGCGCTTCTTCTTCTACGCAAGTAACCGCCAAGGTAAGCACCCGCCCCCATAGAACAGGAAGCGCTTCTTCTTCTACTGTAAGCAACCACCCGCCCGTGTAGAAGAAGAAAAAGCGCGCGGATATACCGTACGTTTCATTTCCTTTGTGTGTTTACATCTGTAAAGACCACAAAATGGCTCCTACTAAGCGTCAGGGATCCGGTTCATGAAAAGACGCAATCTCTCCATCCGCACACGGATTACTATTTCACAGCAACTGATATTCCTGTGAACCGCACTGTGGATACAACGGGAGCACGTACGGTGAATATTCGCACCACAGGGAATGAGAAGTCATCCTTCACTGTGGTTCTAGCTTGCCATGCTAATGGCCAGAAACTTCCACCCATGGTGATATTCAAAAGGAAGACCTTGCCAAAAGAGACCTTTCCAGCCGGCGTCATCATAAAAAGCTAACTCGAAGGGATGGATGAAGAAAAGATGAGCGAGTGGTTAAGGTAAGTTTAAGTTTACGCGAAGAGGCCGGGTGGCTTTTTTCACGCAGCTCTGTCCATGTTGATATACCGGTACGTATGTTTGTGATTGCACATTTGCGTACATTTTGGGAGTGAACAGAGTTGTTAGAACGCTGGTTTTTAATATATTATTAAAGTTTGACTGACCTATCTGACTGTTTTTTTGACATTCCTTTAGCGCAGTTAGATGCGGCTTACAACACCGGGCGGCTTATAGGTGGACAAAGTTTTTGAATATGCCGTTCATTGAAGGCGCGGCTTTTAACCCAGGGCGCCTTATGGTGCGGAAAATACGGTAGGTTGAAAAGGATTTGCAAATCATTGTATTCTGTTTTTATTTACTCAGGCAAAGGTGCGTTCACAAACACCGCAATTACCATCAAAAACATGTAGGACACACCCAGAGCGTTATCTTAAAATGATGTACATTGTGTTTCAGCACAAGATGAAACAAAGTAAATAGAAATGAAAAGCACTTGATCTTACAGGCAGCATGTGGGGGAAACGCTGTACACAAATATCATCTCAAAAAGAAAGGCGGTCTTACATTCCTATCTAGACTGGTATATACCCTAAGTCAGGGGTGCTCACACTTTTTCTGCAGGTGAGCTACTTTTCAATTGATCAAGTCGTGGGGATCTACCTCATTCATATATATAATTTACATTTACTTATTTATGAAATATATGTTTTTGTTAACAAATTAAAGGTGTTTAATGATAATGCAAGCATGTTTAACACATATAGTTAATATTGTTAAAAAATTAAAGGTGTTTAATGATAATACAAGCATGTTTAATACATATAGTTACCGTATTTTCCGCACTATAAGGCGCACCTAAAAACCACAAACTTTCTCAAAAGCTGACAGTGCGCCTTATAACCCGGTGCGCTTTATATATGGATAAATATTAAGATTCATTTTCATAAAGTTTAGGTCTCGCAACTACGGTAAACAGCCGCCATCTTTTTTCCCCCGTAGAAGAAGCGCGCGGTGCATGCTGGGATATGTGACGTTTCATTTCCATTTGTGTGTTTATGTAAAGACCCCAAAATGGCTCCTATTAAGTGTGTTGTCTGTCTAATTATAAATAATGCAGACGAGGCGTGTTAACTGAGTTCTCAACGTTTTCTCACAGCGTGCTCATAACCACATTCGAACTCCCAGCATACAACAACGCTTCTCAGGGCTACCGCGCATGCTCGTAACTATCGTTGCATGCTGGGTAGTGTAGTTGTTATATTTGCTAGCTCATAACAGCACATTGAGAGACACGCTTACGCGCTTAATTCAATACTCGCCGTCATTCCGGGTGGATTGACAAAAGACCTCCAGCCGCTAGATATTGGTGTCAACAGGGCATTCGAAGCTAGACTGCTAACTGCTTGGGAACTTCTCAGGGCTACCGCGCATGCTCGTAACTATCGTTGCATGCTGGGTAGTGTAGTTGTTATATTTGCTAGCTCATAACAGCACATTGAGAGACACGCTTACGCGCTTAATTCAATACTCGCCGTCATTCCGGGTGGATTGACAAAAGACCTCCAGCCGCTAGATATTGGTGTCAACAGGGCATTCGAAGCTAGACTGCTAACTGCGTGGGAACAATGGAAGACAGAAGGCGAACACACCTTCACTAAGACGAGGAGGCAGCGCCAGACGACGCCAACATCTGCCAGTGGATCGTAAATTTGCCCAACTTTTCACTTCGGACACCGAAGACGAAGGATTTACGAATGAAGAATAACTTCAGAAAGTGAGCGCTATGTTTATTTTGTGTGTTGTGACATTAACGTTCGAGCAACATTATGTTGCTATTGCTCTGCACTATTTTGAATTTTACTATGTTTGTGATTGCACATTTGCGTACATTTTGGGAGTGAACAGAGTTGTTAGAACGCTGGTTTTTAATATATTATTAAAGTTTGACTGACCTATCTGACTGTTTTTTTGACATTCCCTTTAGCGCAGCGTAGGCGCGGCTTATAGTCCGGGGCGGCTTATTGGTGGACAAAGTTATGAAATATGTAATTCATTGAAGGTGCGGCTAATAATCCGGTGCGCCTTATAGTGCGGAAAATACGGTAATATTGTTAACAAGTTAAAGGTGTTTAATGATAATACAAGCATGTTTAATACATATACCGGTAGTTAATATTGTTAACAAGTTAAAGGTGTTTAATGATAATGCAAGCATGTTTAACACATATAGTTAATATTGTTAAAAAATTAAAGGTGTTTAATGATAATACAAGCATGTTTAATACATATAGTTAATAACTTAAAGGTGATTAAAGATAATACAAGCATGTTTAACACATATAGTTAATATTGTTAATAAGTTAAAGGTGTTTAAAGATACTACAAGCATGTTTAACACATATTGATTCCTTTCTTTCATGAAGACAAGAATATAAGTTGGTGTATTACCTGATTCTGATGACTTGCATTGATTAGAATCAGACAGTGGTGATGATAACGTCCGCATTTTCGAATGGAGAAAAAAAGTCCTCCTTTCTGTCCAATACCACATGAAAGTGGTTGGTTTTTGGCATCTTATTTGTCCAGCTTCCGTACTCCTTTGTATACACTTTACAAGAAATACATTGTCGGCAAACTCCGTAGCTTGCTAGCTTGTGCACGCCAGCTTTCTGAGACTCTTATTTTGTTAGCGCAACTGTGCAGTCGGTCTTTGGAGTTTTGACGACAGGTACGGCGCCAGAGTCTGTTGAAATAAAGTGTTTCTCGCCTTCCAGTCGGTAATTTTAATGAGCTGGCAGCAGCCAGCGTCATCTCAGAAGACCCTCGGGTGCCGTGAATGACAATCAAGTGACGAAAGTGACGTCATAGTGAAGATTTATGATCGCTCATTGTTAGGACTATTTTTTTAATGCCTGGCTGGTGATCGACTGACACACCCTCCGAGATCGAACGGTAGCTCGCGATTGACATAATGAGCACCCCTGCCCTAAGTGGTGACAAGTCAAAGCTAACGGAGGACCTACAATGCTATTTTGAATATAATGTTGACCAATGAGGCACAAGTCAAACAAACTGCTAAGAAACATGATGAATATTTTTCAGCTGCTATTTTATCAACATTGAAAAGGAGAGACGTTGTATTTGGGTACCGTATTTTCCGCACTATTAGCCGCACCTAAAAACCACAAATTTACTCAAAAGCTGACAGTGCGGCTTTTAACCCGGTGCGCTTTATATATGGATAAATATTAAGATTCATTTTCATAAAGTTTCGGTCTCGCAACTTCGGTAAACAGCCGCCATCTTTTTTCCCGGTAGAACAGGAAGCGCTTCTTCTTCTACGCAAGCAACCGCCAAGGTAAGCACCCGCCCCCATAGAACAGGAAGCGCTTCTTCTTCTACTGTAAGCAACCTCCCGCCCGCGTAGAAGAAGAAAAAGCGCGCGGATATCACTGTACGTTTCATTTCCTTTGTGTGTTTACATCTGTAAAGACCACAAAATGGCTCCTACTAAACGACAGGGATCCGGTTCATGAAAAGACGCAATCTCTCCATCCGCACACGGATTACTATTTCACAGCAACTGATATTCCTGTGAACCGCACTGTGGAACGGGAGCACGTACGGTGAATATTCGCACCACAGGGAATGAGAAGTCATCCTTCACTGTGGTTCTAGCTTGCCATGCTAATGGCCAGAGACTTCCACCCATGGTGATATTCAAAAGGAAGACCTTGCCAAAAGAGACCTTTCCAGCCGGCGTCATCATAAAAGCTAACTCGAAGGGATGGATGAAGAAAAGATGAGCGAGTGGTTAAGGTAAGTTTAAGTTTACGCGAAGAGGCCGGGTGGCTTTTTTCACGCAGCTCTGTCCATGTTGATATACGTATGTTTGTGATTGCACATTTGCGTACATTTTGGGAGTGAACAGAGTTGTTAGAACGCTGGTTTTTAATATATTATTAAAGTTTGACTGACCTATCTGACTGTTTTTTTGACATTCCTTTAGCGCAGTTAGATGCGGCTTACAACACCGGGCGGCTTATAGGTGGACAAAGTTTTGAAATATGCCGTTCATTGAAGGCGCGGCTTTTAACCCAGGGCGCCTTATGGTGCGGAAAATACGGTAAATAAAAACAGTAGATCCATTCACACGGAGCTTCTGTCATTTGCATATCGTGTCTGTACTACGTGTAAAGGAGATGTCATAAAAAAATCAATTCACAACCATATCACGATTTGTATTTACTAAAATTCTGGTTGGATTCATAATCTTCTAGAATATATTTTTAAAAACTGTTTTTAGGCCATCTCCACATGCATGTATGCATATAACTCAACTGAGAAAATTCTGCTCTGAAAAGGTTAGATTAAAACTTATACAGGGCTGAAGACTGTATCACGATGCATGTTTTATATCGGTATTTTTTTATTCAATAATTATTGGTCATTTTAATGAACTATGGACAATAAAAAAAAACTAAATAAAAATACTTAAAATGTTAACGTTTTTATTTAAAAAAACCTTCCTCTGATTATAATCCCTTCAGATATCAAGGCAGAAAGAAAAGGAAATGTCAACAAGCATGGAAAACACTCAATGTAAACAAAGTATTAAAATCACATTGAACACTTAACAATAAGCTCTTAAAATGAAAGTGCAAAAATAAGGAATACTGTATTTTTCGGACTATAAGTCGCAGTTTTTTTCATAGTTTGGCCGGGGGTGCGACTTATACTCAGGAGCGACTTGTGTGAAATTATTAACACATTACCGTAAAATATCAAATAATATTATTTAGCTCATTCACGTAAGAGACTAGACGTATAAGATTTCATGGGATTTAGCGATTAGGAGTGACAGATTGTTTGGTAAACGTATAGCATGTTCTATATGTTATAGTTATTTGAATGACTCTTACCATAATATGTTACGTTAACATACCAGTTGCTTATTTATGCCTCATATAACGTACACTTATTCAGCCTGTTGTTCACTATTATTTATTTATTTTAAATTGCCTTTCAAATGTCTATTCTTGGTGTTGGCTTTTATCAAATACATTTCCCCAAAAAATGCGACTTATACTCCAGTGCGACTTATGTTTTTTTTCCTTCTTTATTATGCATTTTCGGCCGGTGCGACTTATACTCCGAAAAATATGGTATGTAAGAAATGCTTAAAGTGTAAGAAAATAGTCCAAAGTTTGAAAATGTAAACGAGGAACCTGAGAAGTATTTTCTGCAGGTTACCTAAGTGCCAGGAAAATACAGCTGTGCTCTAAAGGGTGAGCATTCTTGGTGGGGACGAGCGCCTCGCATCATTTACTCACTCCATGCGACGAATCGACCGCCTGACAACAAGGTGGCGTAACCTAAAAGATGGTTGATACCGTTACCCGATTGGCTGTTAACGTGTCACTCCCACGGATCACTTCCTGCGTTGCTTAGTTACCAGAGAGTGAGTGCCTTTGTTCATGCAAACAACCTTGCCTCGCAACTTCCGACGGAGAAAAAAAATGAGCAAACATTTTATCAAACGCATTTTGGATCTTGATTACATGTCTATTATGATATATTTTTTATTAGTTTTTAAGTCCTTACATGATCTTGCCCCTCCTTACCTCTATGCCCCCACCCGGTCCCTCAGGTCAGCTGCTCCTGGAGGTACCCAAATCAAAGCCCAAGCTCAGAGGGGACAGAGCCTTCTCTGTTGCGGGTCCCAAACTCTGGAACCATCTCCCTCTCCATGTGAGACAGGCCCCTTCTTTGACTACTTTTAAGACCCTTCCTAAAACCCATTTTTACTCAATGGCTTTTAACCCATCATGGGACTTTGAACTGTTTTTATCTTAAGATAATTATCTGCTCTTTTCATGTGCATATTAGAGGTGTAATGATACACAACAGTTTCGGTTTGGTACGTACCTCGGTTTAGAGGTCACGGTTCGGTTCATTTCCGGGCCACTAAGAAAACAACAAAATATACATTTTTTGGTTATTTATTTACCAAATTTGTAAACAATGGCATAACATACATATACACACAGGGTCCATTGCCAGGGTTAATGTGGTCAACATATACAAAATAAAAACTAAATAAGATAAGGCTCAGAATGGTTTCTTAACAAAACCTTTCTATATGTGTACAGCTCCACTAATGGACAATGGAGTGTTACTTTCAAAGGCAAAATTAAAGTATTGCTAGAAACATACTTTTATATGGGACCTTATTGTATATGTATAGTACATGTTCCAAAAAGAAAAAAAAGCATAAAACACCACCAGAATTAGAGATATTACAAGTCAAAGTGATGAAGCGTAACACAAGGTTGTAAAAGTTTCAACTACAATTCTAAATAAGATGTCAAAAGCAAACTGAAATCAAATACACACAGCTTAAAGATTGATCAATACCTATCTAAATTTAGTAATACATAAATATGATGATTTATCAAAATATAAAAGAAATATACTTAACAGAACGCTCATGATGGTTACACCAAAAAGTAACGCTATGAATCGCGTTTTTCCAAGTTTTTGGGGCATTTTTATGCTATTTCCAAGCATCTCCTTTTTATTATCGTGGATTTTAAATGGTCAAACTAATGCATATTATATATGCATGCTCTAGTAAACCAAAAAAAAGTCATATTTATTTTGATTGTTACATTTTGAAGATCATTTGTGCAGGTGGGTGCGAATGTACCCAGTACCAGAGCTGTACACACATATAAAGTGCTTTTTTTGATTGATTGATTAAGACTTTTATTAGTAGATTGCACAATACAGTACATATTCCGTACAATTGACCACTAAATGGTAACACCCTAATAAGTTTTTCAACTTGTTTAAGACGGGGTCCACGTTAATCAACATTAAACTGCCTCAAATTGTTGCTCAGATTAAATAAAATGACAAAACTTTTCTTCTACATATAAAAAGTGCAACATTAAACAGTTTCAAGTCAACTCAGCCTCAGATTAACTTTTCTTTCCCCTCCAGCCTGGCTAACTTGGCAGTAAAAAGATATATGGGCTAATTGTTCTTCCACAATAAAAGTGGGTCAAAATCTAGTTTTTAATGCAATATGGACTTATATATGCTGCTATAAAACATTTGTTATTGCTTTAGCCCTGCCTGACTCGCCGAGGAGAGGCTGCTTGAATGCGGTGGTGACGCTTCAAATGGGTTAGCATGTGTTATAAGAGTAGCATATGTGTGTGTGTGGCCCTTTAATATGTGACAGCATGTGAGGTGAGTGTGTGGGCGGGCGAGGTGAGGGAGCGGTAGCGTGAGTGGCTAGTGTTTTGTGGGATTGGCTGTGTGCAAGACCTCAATAAAGCCACGATTTGCAACTAATCGCCGGACTCTTCATTTACCCTGCTCCTCGACTACGGTCTGGGAGCCGGAAGCAGGAAAGGTGCAACACATGTTTGACATGTTGTCAGAAGCAGCTGCTGAACAATGTCGGCAAACCTCCGTCCTCCATTTTTGTATCGCGCAACCAAAGTGTTCCCAAACGGGAGATCTTAACGAGGCAGGAGGGTCTTCCAGCTCTGGCTTTTACATGTTGTCCTAGCCCGGTCGGTGCTAGCATGTGTACTCGTTCGGTACACCTCCGAACCGAACCGATTCAATACAAATACACGTACCGTTACACCCCTAGCGCATATATATTAATTTTACCTCTGTTTTAAATGATATATTTTAGTGTGTCCTTTGCCTGCATTTCGCTGCTTTATGTGTGTTTACTTGTTTGTGGCATACAACCCTTTGTTTTCCAACTGTGGTTGTTTTTAAAGGGTTTATAAATAAAGATGGTATGATATATACCGTATTTTTCGGATTATAAAGAAGGAAAAAAACAAACATAAGTCGCACTAGAGTATAAGTCGCATTTTTTGGGAAATGTATTTGATAAAATCCAACACCAAGAATAGACCGTTTTCTGCTGCATATTTCACTACTTCCAGCTTGTAACCTGCAGTATATGATTTCCTTTTCGGTGTCATTTTTGTTCAGTCCTTCTCAGTTTTTATAAGTTACCACCAATGTTGAAATGATAAATTTTCATAGGTACGGAAGTAGTAGCAGGTAGCATCTTTTTTTCCCCAATGCACTTCTGCCATGACACGCCCCCGCCAAATTTTTATTGGTTGACGTGTTTGTGTGACGGTTGCTGATATACGCCTAGTCTCTTACGTGAATGAGATAAATAATATTATATGATATTTTACGGTAATGTGTTAATAATTTCACACATAAGTTGCTCCAGAGGATAAGTCGCACCCCCGGCCAAACTATGAAAAAAACTGCGACTTACAATCCGAAAAATACGGTACTGGTATCATTTTATTGCCCGACCCAAATAATATATTGTGGGAATCCGTTTGCCTTCTGAATTCGAACCATCACACAAAGAATTGAAATCGCATTAAATGAGTTATTGTACATCAATACTCACTGTTGGCGTTAGCGCACTTTGTGTCTTTTTACGCATTGAAATCAGAAAGAATGTGCATTTCCGCAAGTTCGCGCATCACCGGGATGCGTTTTTTTACCGACCTTGCCTTCTCAGGGTCAAAACTCCGGTTTGCTTGTTTTTTTTAATCGATTATTGCTTTCCGCTAGGTCTGAGAGATATATGGAATATACTCGATATATCGCGGGTTTGTCTCTGTGCGATATAGAAAATGACTATATCGTGATATTGGAGTATACCTTCTCACGCAGTTGCTTTTAGCTGCGGGCATTACACTACAGGCTCTTCCCACTCTTTCTTGTCTCTCCTTCTCACAGACAGACATAAAACAAGCGCACCTTCTTACATACGTCACATACTGTCACGCGTGCAACGTCATACGCCCTCGCCCAGCAGAGAGGTAGCGACATGGGTAACGTTAGCTGTGATGCTAGCGGAGTGGTGCGAGTGGTAATACGAGAGAAAGAAGGTGCCAATCTGGTAACAAATGAAGGAATAATTAATTCCAAAGAAAAACAGCACGGGGTCCATCGTCTGGTGGTGGTTTGGCTTCAAGCGGGAAGATGTTGAACAGACAACAGTAATATGTCAAGTATGCGGCAAAAGTGTTGCTACAAAAAGTAGCAGCACTGCTAATTTGTAGCATAATTTGAAAAGTCACCCGCTAGAGAATGAGGAGTGCTTGAAACTCTGCATGTCAACATCTCCGGCCGGTGCCACACCGACAAAATGTCCAAGCAACCATTTCCAGATCAACACCGTATGAAAAGAATAGTCAACAGAAGGAGATAACGTCCGCCGGAACCTACCACATAGCGAAGGACATACACTATTTTTTTTTCCTATTATGCAGCTCATTTTTATTTGACAGTTATTGAAATATCTTGTGTGACATCATGCACAAAAGTGCACTTTATTAGTTTTAAACTATTGTAGTGGCGTTCTGTACAAAAAGTGCACTTTAATTTAGTGTTGTTTTGATATGTCATCTTAGTGACATCATGCACAAAAGTGCACTAATAGCTTGTTTTAAAATGTCTGACAATCTTGCACTTTGTTTTGAAATGACATGAATGTTTGTACCACTGCTTAATAACTTTAATAAATACACTTTTGCTAAATTGACTTAGTTGTGATTTCCCTCTCTGCATGAAAGTTTAAAAGTAGCATATATTAATGCAGTATGAAGAAGAATGTTTTAATGTAGACACATAGAATCATAATTCTGCTGTGATTACCGTATTTTTCGGACTATAAGTCGCAGTTTGTTTTCATAGTTTGGCCGGGGGCGCGACTTGTGTGAAATCATTAACACATTACCGTAAAATATCAAATAATATTATTTATCTCATTCGCGTAAGAGACAAAGCAAATGGCAGCCATCGCCACACACACGTCCGCAATCGTCACTCACACGTCAACCAATAAGAATTCGGCGGGGAGGGTCATGGCAGAAGTGCATTGTGGGTTATGGGATGCTAACTGCTATATGCTACTGCCGTAGCTATTAAAATGGATAATTTCTACATTGGCGGTAACTTATAAAAACTGAACAAAAATGGCACCGAAAAGGAAATCATATACTGCAGATTACAAGCTGGACGTAGTGAAATATGCAGCAGAGAACGGCGATCGAGCAGCAGAAAGAAAGGAAGCGGCGCGCATACCAGAGGCGACACCGAGGAGGAAGATTTCATGGGATTTAGCGATCAGGGGTGACAGATTGTTTGGTAAACGTATAGCATGTTCTATATGTTATAGTTATTTGCATGACTCTTACCATAATATGTTACGTTAACATACCAGTTGCTTATTTATGCCTCATATAACATACACTTATTCAGCCTGTTGTTCACTATTCTTTATTTATTTTAAATTGCCTTTCAAATGTCTATGCTTGGTGTTTTATCAAATACATTTCCCCAAAAAATGCGACTTATACTCTGGTGCGACTTATATATGTTTTTTCCCTTCTTTATTATGCATTTTCGGCCGGTGCGACTTATAATACGAAAAATACGGTATGTATGCCCTGGCACACCATTATCATCATTTCATAACCCAAGCAAAAAAACGTGTTACACTTTTATACTGAAATAAATACACCTACAACTTATTAAATACAAATACGGAAAAAACTACCAGCAGTGGTAAAGTTTAGATCCATGAAAGAAAGAAGAACGTGAATGAATGTTTATAACTGCATACATTTACATATCCATAAAAAATTGTTTTCTTTTGTATTATTTTTTAACGAATTAAGTAACGTTTATGACAACCCTTTTCCAAAACATAATATAGAATGTGAGATATAACAGGATAATGCATACATTAACACTTACAAAAAAGTTTGACCCCAAGTTTACTGTGACTCCATTTTTATGACTTGATGGGGTGCATGGGACCCCATTTTAAAAATTCCTAGCACCAACACTGTATACATGCTTATGATTTTGGATTAAAATCGATACGCCCAAAACACCAGAGGCCGGAGATGTCTCAGAATGCAAAAGGAAGTTATCACGCGGTGAAGTCTGACACCTTGTGAAGTCTGACACCTTGTGGTGTCTGCCCAGGTGGGACTCACCTTCGTCTGTGTCTGCGATCCTTGCTGTCTGGGCGGCGATCCCGGCTGCGCCTGTCCCGGTCCCTGCTTCTCCTTTTGCGGTCTCTGCTGCGGCTGCGGGAGCCGGAGCGACGGTGGTGCCGGTTCTCCTTATCACGTTCGGCTGGACGAAAACAAAAACAATCATGATTTCAATTGCAGAAAAAAAAAAGAAAACACGAGGCAACGCAATAAATGTACACAGCAGACCAATAACTATTGAATTCAGTTTAGTTTATTTGGAACATGCATACGATACAATGTAACGCATCACACAATTCCAGTTGTTTCATTACAGGAAAAGGAGTAGGAAGAAGCAGATCTTATTTAATCCCACCCCTTTTCATACCATAATAATTTTATCGTATTTCCTTGTTCTCTGTAACAGAACAGTGAACAAATAAATAATATAACATAGTAAGCAAACAAATATTTAATACATAATCTTTGTCTCAATAAAAAAAAGGGTTCAAGATGTTTATCATAATTCTTGTTGTGTACCGTATTTTCCGCACTATAAGGCGCACCTAAAACCCTCCAATTTTCTCAAAAGCTGACCGTGCGCCTTATAATCCGGTGCGCCTTATATATGGACCAATATTGAGCCACAACAGGTCTCGCAACTATGGGATGCATAACGTAACCCCAGCCTCTACTGTAGCATCTATTCTATGCGCCTTATATTGCGGTGCGCCTTATATATGAACACAGTTTTAAAATAGGCCATTCATTGAAGGTGCGCCTTATAGTGCGGAAAATACGGTACTTTGTGAACACTTGTAGTTTGAACCATCTCTTAAACTGAATCATATTGCTGCTTTGTTTAATTTCTTTGCTTAATCCGTTCCATCATTTAATTCCACATACTGATGTACTGAAGGTTTTAAGTGTTGTACGAGCAGACAAATGTTTTCAATTAGATTCCCTTTAAGGTTAAATGTCTCCTCTTTTGTTGAGAAGAATTGTTGTACATCCTTGGCTAGCAGGTTATAGTTTGCTTTGTACATCATTTTAGATGTTTGCAAATGCACCAAATTGATGAATTTCAATAATTCTGATTGAATAAATAAAGGGTTTGTATGATCTCTATATCCAACATTATGTATTATCATAATTGATCTTTTTTGTAACACAGTTAGTGAATGAAGCACACATTTGTAGTTATTTCCCCATATTTCTGCACAATAACTCAGATATGTAACACTAGTGAGCAGTAGAGAATATGAAGTCATTTTTGGTCTAGAACATGTTTTGATTTATTCATTATTGACGTGTTTCTTGCTACTTTATGTTGTATATTTTTTACATGACATTTCCAATTCATTTTATCATCTTATTTATTTTTTACGATTTATTATTACTATAGTTGATTACTTTTTAGTGAACAAACGCACTATTCTATTAAAATGAAGTCCATAAAGAATATGGTGTGACTGTTAATAATCTTGCCCATAGCAATGATGGTGGAGTCTGACATTAAACTGACGCAGAGTGTATTTGGTGACTAAATACAAACACACAGGGCTACAAAGTACAAATACAGTGGTGGTCAAAAGTGTACATACACTTGTAAAGAACATCATGTTATGGCTGTCTTGAGTTTCCAGTAATTTCTACAACTCTTATTTTTTTGTGATAGAGTGATTGGAGCACATACTTGTTGGTCACAAAAGACATTCATGAAGTTTGCTTCTTTTATGAATTTATTATGGGTCTCTTGAAAATGTTGGTCAAAAGTATACATACAGCAATGTTAATATTTGCTTACATGTCCCTTGGCAAGTTTACCTGCAATAAGGTGCTTTTGGTAGCCATCCACAAGCTTCTGCTTGACCACTCCTCTTGACAAAATTGGTGCAGTTCAGCTAAATTTGTTGGTTTTCTGATATGGACTTGTTTCTTCAGCATTGTCCACACCTTTAAGTCAAGACTTTGGGAAGGCCATTCTAAAACCTTCATTCTAGCCTGATTTAGCCATTCCTTTACCACTTTTGACACATGGTGTCATTGTTCTGTTGGAACACCCAACTGCACCCAAGACCCAACCTCCAGGCTGATGCTTTTAGCTTGTCCTGAAGAAATTGGAGGTAATCCTCCTGTTTCATTGTCCCATTTACTCTCTGTAAAGCAGCAGTTCCAGTGGCGGCAAAACAGGCCCGGAGCATAATACTACCACCACCATGCTTGACGGTGGGCATAGTGTTCCTTTTCTCCTCTAAACATATTACTGGGTGTTGTGGCCAAACAGCTCCATTTTTGTTTCACCTGACCATAGAACTTTCCTCCAGAAGGTCTTATCTTTGTCCATGTGATGTCAGATGAAACAAAAATGGAGCTGTTTGGCCACAATACCCAGCAATATGTTTAGAGGAGATAAGGTGAGGCCTTTAACCCCAGGAACACCATTCCTACCGCCAAACATGGTGGTGGTAGTATTATGCTCTGGGCCTGTTTTGCTGCCAATGGAACTGGTGCTCCACTAAAAGTAAATGGGACAATGAAAAAGTCGAATTACCTCCAAATTCTTCAGGACAAACTAAATTCATCAGCCCGGAGGTTGGGTCTTGGGCGCAGTTAGGTGTTCCAACAGAACAATGACCCGAAACACACGTCAAAAGTAGTAAAGGAATGGTTAAATCAGGCTAGAATGAAGGTTTTAGAATGGCCTTCCCAAAGTCCTGTCAGAAAACCAACACATTTAGCTGAACTGCACCAATTTTGTCAAGAGGAGTGGTCAAGTGGTCAAGCAGAAGCTTGTGGATGGCTACCAAAAGCACCTTATTGCAGGTAAACTTGCCAAGGGACATGTAAGCAAATATTAACATTGCTGTAGTCTGTACTCTTGACCCACATTTTCAGTAGACCCATAATAAATTCATAAAAGAAGCAAACTTCATGAATGTTTTTTTGTGACCAATCACTCTATCACAAAAAAATAAAAATAAGAGTTGTAGAAATTACTAGAAACTCAAGACAGCCATGACATGATGTTCTTTACAAGTGTATGTACACTTGACCACGACTGCATATTACGCCCCTATAATACAATAGAGCAGTGTTTTTCAACCTTTTTCTGAGCCGAGGCACATTTTTTTACCATTGAAAAAATTCCCATATTTCAGGGCAACTATTCTCTCGAATGTATGCTGATTTTCACCCAATCAACACTAATAAGGGCGTGCCGTGATGGCACTGCCTTTAGCGCCCTCTACAGCCTGTACAAACAGCGTGCCAGCCCAGTCACATGTTGTATGAGGCTTCTGCGGACACACACAAGTGACTGCAACGCATACTTGGTCAAAAGTCATACAGGTTACACTGAGGGTGGCGATATAAACAACTGTAACAATGTTACTAATATGCGCCACAATGTGAACCCACACCAAACACGAATGACTAACATACGCACCGTAACACAACAGAACAAATACCCAGAACCCTTTGCAGCACTAACTCTTCCGGGCTACATTATACACCCCTGCTACCCCCCACACATCAACCCCCCCCTCCGTGCTTCGGTTGAGGTGGGTGGGGTTTGGTGGTAGTGGGGGTGTATAATGTAGCCCGGAAGAGTTAGGGATGCAAAGGGTTCTGGGCATTTGTTCTGTTATGTTTATGTTGTGTTACGGTGCGGATGTTCTCCCGAAATGTGTTAGTCATTCGTGTTTGGTGTTGGTTCACATTGTGGCGCATATTAGTAACATTGTTAAAGTTGTTTATATCGCCACCCTCAGTGTAACCTGTATGACTTTTGACCAAGTATGCCTTGCAGTCACTTACTTGTGTAAGCAAAGGCTGCATGCAACATGTGACAAGGGCCGGCACGCAGTTAGTATGGTGTAAAAGCGGACGCGACGACAGGTTGTAGAGCAGAGGTAGGGAACCTATGGCTCTCGAGCCAGATGTGGCTCTTTTGATGACTGCATCTGGCTCTCAGATAAATCTTAGCTGACATTGCTTAACACGATAAGTAATGAATAATTCCGGTGGTAATCAGAGTTAAAAATAACGTTCAAAATATAAAACATTCTGATGCATTTTAATCCATCCATCCGTTTTCTACCCCACCTGTTCGAGAAGTCGCATTAATGGTAAGAAGTATTTTACTTGTTATTGACAAGCGGTACAAAATGGATGGATGGTTAGCTTCAGAATAAAGTTATTCTGAGACTTATTATACTGTAAAAATGTTGGTCTTACTTAAAAATGCACGCATTTAGTTGTATTCAGTGTTAAAAAACATCATATGGCTCTCACGGAAATACATGTTAAAATATTTGGCTTTCATGGCTCTCTCGGCCAAAAAGGTTCCCGACCCCTGTTGTAGAGGATGCTAAAGGCAGTGCCATCACGGCACGCCCTCAATATTGTTGTTCGGGTGAAAATCGGAGAATGGTAGCCCCGGGTGAGGCACTAAAATTCAGAAGTCTCCCGGAAAAATGGGGAGGGTCGGCAAGTATGCAGCTGAGCCGCATCAGAGTGATCAAAGAGCCGCAAGCGGCTCCGGAGCTGCGGGTTGCCGACCCCTGCCCTAGCCCTAACCATCCATCCATTTTCTATCGCTTATTCCTTTCGGGGTCGCGAGTGGCGCTGGAGCCTATCTCAGCTACAATCGGGCGGAAGGCTGTGTACACCCTGGACAAGTCACCACATCGCAGGGCCAACACAGATATACAGACAACATTCACACTCACATTCACACACTAGGACCAATTTAGTGTTGCCAATCAACCTATCCCCAGGTGCATGTCTTTGGAGGTGGGAGGGGCCTATCCCCAGGTGCATGTCTTTGGAGGTGGGAGGAAGCCGGAGTACCCGGAGTGAACTCACGCGGTCACGGGGAGAACATGCAAACTCCACACAGAAAGATCCCGAGGCCGGGATTGAACTCACGACTACTCAGGACCTTCGTATTGTGAGGCAGACGCACTAACCCCTCTTCCACCGTGCTGCCCCAACCAAATAACTCTAATTTAAGTCTTTGTTACTTAGACTATGTTCCCCTAGTGCAGGGGTCGGCAACCCGCGGCTCCGGAGCCGCATGCGGCTCTTTGACCACTCTGATGCGGCTCAGCTGCATTCTTGCCAACCCTCCCGATTTTACCGGGAGACTTCCGAATTTCACTGCCTCTCCCAGGGCAAACATTCTCCGATTTTCACCCGGACAACAAAATTGAGGGCGTGCCGTGATGGCACTGCATTTTGCGTCCTCTACAACCTGTCGTCGCGTCCGCTTTTTCACCTAAGAAACAGCGTGCCGGCCCAGTCACATTTTGTCTGCTCACACACTAAGTGACAGCAAGGCATACTTGTTCAACAGCCATACAGATCACACTGACGGTGGCCGTATAAACAACTATAACACTCTTACGAATATGCGCCACACTGTGAACCCACACCAAACAAGAATGACAAACACATTTCGGGAGAACATCCACACCGTAACACAACATAAACACAGCAGAACAAATACCCAGAATCCCATGCATCCCTAACTCTTCCGGGCTACATTACACACCCTGCAACCACCAAACCCCGCCCACCTCAACCTACGCACGGGGGGTAGGGGGGTCAGGGTTGGGGTGGCGGGCTTTGGTGGTAGCGGGGGTGTATAAAGTAGCCTGGAAGAGTTAGGGATGCATGGGATTCTGGGTATTTGTTCTGTTGTGTTACGGTGCGGATGTTCTCCCGAAATGCGTTTGTCATTCTTGTTTGGTGTGGGTTCACAGTGTGGCGCATATTAGTAAGACTGTTAAAGTTGTTTATATCGCCAACCAAGTATGCATTGCATTCACTTATGTGTGTCTGCAGAAGCCTCATATAACATGTAACTAGGCTGGCAAGCTGTTTGTTCAAACCGTAGAGGGCGTTAAAGGTAGTGACATCACGGCACGCCCTTATTATTGTTGTTTGGGTGAAAATCAGCATACATTCGAGAGAATAGTTTCCCTGAAATTCGGGAGTCTACCGGAAAAATCGGGAGGGTTGGCAAGTGTGACGCTGTCAAGTGCCCTTCATATAAAACTCGCGGGCCGCACTAACATTACATTTCCATATTAAGGTGCGGGCCGCGTGTCTGAGACCCCTGGTTTATACATAGCACACAAAAAAAACTTTGTATGTAGTGTTATTTCATTTTAAATTTCAAAAGAGTTTTGTGGCTCCCATTGTTTTCTTTAATTTGTGGAAACGGGTCAAAATGGCTCTTTGAGTGGTAAAGGTTGCCGACCCCTGCCCTAGTGTCCGAAAAACTCTAAATTAAGTCTTTCTTACTTAGAATATGTTCTCCATACTTAAGTGTAACCAAAAACATATAACTGTCTTGAATTTGAAAAAAAACAAACATTTTATTGTTCACTAAAGAAGGGTTCGGTGAATGCTCATATGAAACCGGTGGGGTTCGGTACCTCCAACAAGGTTAAGAACCACTTCTTTGGGACGGTATAGCTCGGTTGGTAGAGCAGCCGTGCCAGCAACTTGAGGGTTGCAGGTTCGATGCCCGCTTCCGCCATCCTAGTCACTGCCGTTGTGTCCTTGGGCAAGACACTTTACCCACCTGCTCCCAGTGCCACCCACACTGGTTTAAATGTAACTTACATATTGGCTTTCACTATGTAAAGCGCTTTGAGTAAATGTAATTCACTTCACTTCTTTAGACCGTACAGACACTTAACAACGGCAAATTATTAGTGGATTATAATTACTGGTTTGCAAAAAATATTTATTAACCCAATTAGATGAAATGACAATCTAGTGTGCCGCGGCACAGTGGTTGAAAAACACTGCAATAGACGACCCCGATTGTTTCACGTCGATATTTAAATCGTCATTCCGCCCATGTAAATAATTTAATTTAGATATAGCATCGAAATGTTGCAACAATTAGACGTATTAGCTTGTGGCTAACTCGCCTGGTGTTCCAGCAAATAGACGGAGCCCTTGTTGGGGAAATGGCGTCATGGCGGCGGATAAAAAAAACTAAACAATTCGACCGTATTCGCAAACACGTCCTTATTAGGTTGGAATAAAACAAATGCGTTTACCTTGTTTGTTTTCGGACAGCTGCCGTTCAAACTCGTCGAAGTCCGACATCTTTGTGGGCTTCGCGCGAATAGCTCGGAGTTAGCAACAAAGTGAGCAAAAAAAAAAAAAAAAAAGAAGCGCTTTGCTAAGTGTGCACGCTTCTTATACTAGCATCGACGTGGGCTGCGAATATGAATATATCTTGAAATGTCGCTCGACGCCCACGCAAAGAGGAGACGTGCGGGGAGTTATTATTTACAAGTGCTGAGCAAAGTCATTGGAGAGAAAACGTGGGTTAGCATTAGCATGGAATTAGCAAGTCCAGAAAGAAAAGGCCCCGGATGTTAACTGGCTACGACAACAGAATGAATGAGGCCTCTTTCCAACACACAAACCCTCCAATGGCACCGCCGGCCCCCCCCCAAAAAAAATCACAGTCGCTTAACTTCAAAAATTCGAACGCTATCAAAACATTCGACGGTGGCGAAAGGCAGAAAGAAGAAAACAGTATGCCCGCTTTTTTTTTTTTCCCCCTCGCTCCGACTCCCAGGGACTCCTCGGCACCGGAAGTGGACGCGCCAACAACCGGAAGTGTGTGCCAGAATTCGACGGCGTCGACAATTCTTTAAAAAAAAAAAATAATAATAATTATAACTTTACTTTAAAACGCTTTCTACCTCTAACAACAAAAAAAGCTGTGAAAACTATGATTATTGGATTATTTACGGAACTTGTGTGAGCCTATGCCTTTACACTAGAGATGTCGGCAGGCCAATATTATCGGCCGATAAATGCTTTAAAATGTAATATCGAAAATTATCGGTATCGTTTTTTTATTATAGGTATCGGTTTTGTTTTGTTTTTGTTTTTTTTTTGGTTTTTTTAATCAAAAAACATAAAAAACACAAGATACACTTACAATTAGTGCACCAACCCAAAAAACCTCCCTCCCCCATTCACACAAAAGTGTTGTTTCTTTCTGTTATTAATATTCTGGTTCCTACATTATATATCAATATATATCAATACAGTCTGCAGGGATACAGTCCATAAGCACACATGATTGTGCGTGCTGCTGGTCCACTAATAGTACTGTTTTTATATTGTTTTATTTTATTTTTTATTCAAGAAAATGTTTTTATTTTATTTATCTTATTTATTTATTTATTTTAAAAAGGACCTTATCTTCACCATTCCTGGTTGTCCAAATTACTGGCAGGCATAATAATGTGTTAATTCCACGACTGTATATATCGGAATCGGTTGATATCGGTATCGGTAATTAAGAGTTGGACAATATCGGAATATCAGATATCGGCCATTATCGGACATCCCTACTTTACACACACACATATATATATATATATATATATATATATATATATATATATATATATATATATATATATATATATATATATACATATATATATGTGTGTAAAGGCGCTGTTTTGTACTTTTTTTTTGTACTTGTTTTGATTATTACTATTTATTTGATTGTATGTTGATGTGGAAAACTATAAATAAAGGTTTAAAAAAAAACGTATTTGTTTCAATTAAACTTCCTTAACAGTTAAATTGTTAACACCTCGGCACCGGAAAAGGACGCGCCAACAACCGGAAGTGTGTGACAGAATTCGATGGCGTCAACAATTCTTTAAAAATTTAAAAATAAAATAAATAAATAAATACAATAATTATAACTTTACTTGAAAAGCTTTCTACCTCTAACAACAAACACATCTGTGAAAACTATGATGCTGTGCTCCAAATTTGGATTATTTTTGGAATTTGTGTGAGCCTATGGCTTTTCACATATATAAAGTTATATATATATATATATATATATATATATATATATATATATATATATATATATATATATATATATATATATATATATATGTGTGTGTGTGTGTGTGTGTGTGTGTGTGTGTGTGTGTGTGTGTGTAAAGGCGCTGTTTTGTACTGTTTTTGTACTTGTTTTGATTATTACTATTTATTTGCTTGTATGTTAATGTTGTAAATGTGAAATACTACAAATAAGGGTTTAAAAAAACAAACAAGAAAAAATCGTCTTGGTTTCAATTCAAAATAGATAAAAAATTAAACTTCCTTAACAGTTAACAACCAGGAAACCGGAAGTGGACGCGAAAATCAACCGGAAGTTGACAATTATTTAAAAATAAAAATAAAATAAAAAAAATTATTACTTTACTTTAAAACGCTTTCTACATCTAACAACAAAAAAAGCTGTGAAAACTATGATGCTGTGCTCCAAATTTGGATTATTTACAGAACTTGTGTGAGCCTATGCCTTTACACACACACACACACACACACACACACACACACACACACACATGTATATATATATATATATATATATATATATATATGTGTGTGTGTGTGTGTGTGTGTGTGTGTAAAGGCGTTGTTTTGTACTGTTTTTGTACTTGTTTTGATTATTACTATTTATTTTCTTGTATGTTATGTTTCTTGTACTATAAATAAAGGTTTAAAAACAAAAAAAAACAGTCTTTTGTTTCAATTCAATTAGATCAAAAATTAAACTTCCTAAACAGTTAACACCTCGGCACCGGAAGTGGACGCGGGAACAACCGGAAGTGTGTGACAGAACTCGACATAGTCGTCAAAAAACAAAACAAAACAAAAAAAAACCTTTTTGTTTCAATTCAAATAAATCGAAAATCAAACTTCCTTTCTTTGAAGTTGGCATGTTTTAAAACGTCATTTTTTAATTTATTTTCAATGTGATGACTTAAAGGTGCTGTCTGCAACTACGGTTACATTTTTCAAAGCAAAAAATATTAGCAATATAACAACATCGGCTAGCTTATGTTAGCATTAGTGGTTTAACATATGTGAACATATGTGTGTTAAAACTGTTTATATTTTTATAAGTTTTGTGAGTGAGGCGTCTGGCTGCAAAATTGGCTAAAAAAGTTAGCACAGTAATGTTAGCATGCTAACAGTTAACAACACGGCACCGGAAGTGGAAGCGCGAACAACCGGAAGTTATTACGTTTTAAAAAACAGAAGAGGGCGTGACATAAAGCTTAAAACGCATTGGAGATTTGGCGCCCTCTAGGCGTCTGTTTAAGTGCTGCAAGCAGACCATTTAGTTGTAGAAACAAACCTTTAAAGCAGGGCTGTCCTTAAATCCATAAATACACATAAATAAAAAATGAAGTGAAACCAAATTAAATAAAACAAAATAAAATAAAAATCACTCCAGACTGCCATCATAATTTCTACCAAATAAGATCAAGATCTGAATTTGTGGAGCCCAGTTATTGACGTTTTGTGGCGACTAATCGGAGCAAAGTTTGGCGCCGTGCCACGCCCACATCTTATGGCGTAGGACATTAATTTTGGCAATTTATCACCAGCGATATGTGAAGTGTCTGTCCTTTTAACCGCCACTCATTTGGCCAAAGTCCCGAGGAGAAGTCCGACAAAGTACCACCCCTTTTTTTCGCCGCCAAACCAAGATGGCCGACTTCCTGTCAGTTTTCCCGTATGGTTTCCCAAATGAGACTAAAATAAAGACAAAATCATTGCAAAACATTTACAGACAAATATTTGCATTATTACTGCGTCCAAATGTTAGCATAAAACTTGACATCACAGAGTAGAACATGATATAAAACTATATTGATAGAGACGTAATCGATATCAATAAAGTGTGTTCCATAAAAGGTTCAATTATTTTCATTCTTAACTGATGAAGATCGGAGTTTGGGCAGGAAACATGTATTATATGCTAATTAGTAGGGTTGGGCCATAAAACGATATCAATAGAGACGTAATCGATATCAACAAAGTGTGTTCTATAAAACGTTCAATAATTGTTATTCTTACATGATGAAGATCGGAGTTTGGGCAGGCAAGAAAACATGTATTATATGCTAATTAGTAGGGCTGGGCCATAAAACAATATCAATAGAGACGTAATCGATATCAATAAAGTGTGTTCGATAAAACGTTCAATCATTTCTATTCTTACATGATGAAGATCGTTTTTTGGGGAGGAAAGAAAACATGTATTATATGCTAATTAGTAGGGCTGGGCCATAAAACAATATCAATAGAGACGTAATCGATATCAATAAAGTGTGTTCGATAAAATGTTCAGTAATTGTTATTCTTACATGATGAAGATCGGAGTTTGAGCAGGAAAGAAAACATATATTATATGCTAACTAGTAGGGTTGGGCCATAAAACGATATCAATAGAGACGTAATCGATATCAAAAAAGTGTGTTCGATAAAACGTTCAATCATTTCTATTCTTACATGATGAAGATCGTTTTTTGGGGAGGAAAGAAAACATGTATTATATGCTAATTAGTAGGGCTGGGCCATAAAACAATATCAATAGAGACGTAATCGATATCAATAAAGTGTGTTCGATAAAACGTTCAATCATTTCTATTCTTACATGATGAAGATCGTTTTTTGGGGAGGAAAGAAAACATGTATTATATGCTAATTTGTAGGGCTGGGCCATAAAACAATATCAATAGAGACGTAATCGATATCAATAAAGTGTGTTCGATAAAATGTTCAGTAATTGTTATTCTTACATGATGAAGATCGGAGTTTGAGCAGGAAAGAAAACATATATTATATGCTAACTAGTAGGGTTGGGCCATAAAACGATATCAATAGAGACGTAATCGATATCAAAAAAGTGTGTTCGATAAAACGTTCAATCATTTCTATTCTTACATGATGAAGATCGTTTTTTGGGGAGGAAAGAAAACATGTATTATATGCTAATTAGTAGGGCTGGGCCATAAAACAATATCAATAGAGACGTAATCGATATCAATAAAGTGTGTTCGATAAAATGTTCAGTAATTGTTATTCTTACATGATGAAGATCGGAGTTTGAGCAGGAAAGAAAACATATATTATATGCTAACTAGTAGGGTTGGGCCATAAAACGATATCAATAGAGACGTAATCGATATCAAAAATGTGTGTTCGAAAAAAACGTTCAATCATTTCTATTCTTACATGATGAAGATCGGAGTTTGGGAAGGCAAGAAAACATGTATTATATGCTAATTAGTAGGGTTAGGCCATAAAATGATATCAATAGAGACGTAATCGATATCAATAAAGTGTGTTCGATAAAAGGTTCAATAATTATTATTCCTACATGATGAAGATCGGAGTTTGGGCAGGAAAGAAAACATGTATTGTATAAAAATTAGTAGGCCTTGACCATAAAAACGATATCAATAGAGACGTAATCGATATCAATAAAGTGTGTTCGATAAATCGTTCAATCATTTCTATTCTTACATGATGGCGATCTGTGTTTGGGCAGGAAAGAAAACATGTATCAAATGCTAATTAGTAGGGCTGGGCCATAAAACGATATCATTAGAGATGTAATCAATATCAATAAAGTGTGTTCGATAAAATGTTCAGTAATTGTTATTCTTACATGATGAAAATCGGAGTTTGGGCAGGAAAGAAAACATGTATTGTATAAAAATTAGTAGGGCTTGACCATAAAAACGATATCAATAGAGACGTAATCGATATCAATAAAGTGTGTTCGATAAAACGTTCAATCATTTCTATTCTTACATGATGAAGATCTGTGTTTGGGCAGGAAAGAAAAAATGTGTTATAAGCTAATTAGCAGGGCTGGGCCATAAAACGATATAATTAGAGACGTAATCGATATCAATAAAGTGTGTTGGATAAAATGTTCAGTAATTGTTATTCTTACATGATGAACATCGGAGTTTGGGCAGGAAAGAAAACATGTATTGTATAAAAATTAGTAGGGCTTGACCATAAAAACGATATCAATAGAGACGTAATCGATATCAATAAAGTGTGTTCGATAAAACGTTCAATCATTTCTATTCTTACATGATGAAGATATGTGTTTGGGCAGGAAAGAAAAAATGTGTTATAAGCTAATTAGCAGGGCTGGGCCATAAAACTATATAATTAGAGACGTAATCGATATCAATAAAGTGTGTTGGATAAAATGTTCAGTAATTGTTATTCTTACATGATGAACATCAGAGTTTGGGCAGGAAAGAAAACATGTATTATATGCTAATTAGTAGGGTTGGGCCATGAAAATGATATCAATAGAGACGTAATCGATATCAATAAAGTGTGTTCGATAAAACGTCCAATAATTGTTATTCTTACATGATGAAAATCGGAGTTTGGGCAGGAAAGAAAACATGTATTGTATAAAAATTAGTAGGGCTTGACCATAAAAACGATATCAATAGAGATGTAATCGATATCAATAAAGTGTGTTCGATAAAACGTTCAATCATTTCTATTCTTACATGATGGCGATCTGTGTTTGGGCAGGAAAGAAAACATGTGTTATAAGCTAATTAGCAGGGCTGGGCCGTAAAACGTCATCAATAGAGACGTAATCGATATCAATAAAGTGTGTTGGATAAAATGTCCAGTAATTGTTATTCTTACATGATGAAGATCGGAGTTTGGGCAGGAAAGAAAACATGTATTATATGCTAATTAGTAGGGTTGGGCCATAAAAACGATATCAATAGAGACGTAATCGATATCAATAAAGTGTGTTTGATAAAACGTCCAATAATTGTTATTCTTTCATGATGAAAATCGGAGTTTGGGCAGGAAAGAAAACATGTATTGTATAAA
The DNA here is from genome assembly GCF_033978685.3 of Nerophis lumbriciformis. Taxonomy (NCBI): domain Eukaryota; kingdom Metazoa; phylum Chordata; class Actinopteri; order Syngnathiformes; family Syngnathidae; genus Nerophis; species Nerophis lumbriciformis. The sequence continues at coordinate 55,203,858 of NC_084551.2, read as the reverse complement.
AATTAGTAGGGCTTGACCATAAAAACGATATCAATAGAGACGTAATCGATAGCAATAAAGTGGGTTCGATAAAACGTTCAATCATTTCTATTCTTACATGATGGCGATCTGTGTTTGGTTAGGAAAGAAAACGTGTTATAAGCTAATTAGCAGGGCTGGGCCATGAAACGATATCAATAGAGACGTAATCGATAGCAATAAAGTGTGTTGGATAAAAGGTTAAATAATTGTTATTCTTACATGATGCACATCGGAGTTTGGGCAGGAAAGAAAACATGTATTATATGCTAATTAGTAGGGTTGGGCCATAAAAACGATATCAATAGAGACGTAATCGATATCAACAAAGTGTGTTCGATAAAAGGTTCAATAATTATTATTCTTACATGATGAAGATCGGAGTTTGGGCAGGAAAGAAAACATGTATTGTATAAAAATTAGTAGGCCTTGACCATAAAAACGATATCAATAGAGACGTAATCAATATCAATAAAGTGTGTTCGATAAAACGTTCAATCATTTCTATTCTTCCATGATGGCGATCTGTGTTTGGGCAGGAAAGAAAACATGTATCATATGCTAATTAGTAGGGCTGGGCCATAGAACGATATCATTAGAGATGTAATCGATATCAATAAAGTGTGTTGGATAAAATGTTCAGTAATTGTTATTCTTACATGATGAACATCGGAGTTTGGGCAGGAAAGAAAACATGTGTTATAAGCTAATTAGTAGGGCTGGGCCATAGAACGATATCATTAGAGATGTAATCGATATCAATAAAGTGTGTTGGATATAATGTTCAGTAATTGTTATTCTTACATGATGAACATCGGAGTTTGGGCAGGAAAAAAAACATGTATTATATACTAATTAGTAGGGTTGGGCCATAAAAATGATATCAATAGAGACATAATCGATATCAATAAAGTGTGTTCGATAGAACGTCCAATAATTGTTATTCTTTCATGATGAAAATCGGAGTTTGGGCAGGAAAGAAAACATGTATTGTATAAAAATTAGTAGGGCTTGACCATAAAAACGATATCAATAGAGACGTAATCGATATCAACAAAGTGTGTTCGATAAAAGGTTCAATAATTATTATTCTTACATGATGAAGATCGAAGTTTGGGCAGGAAAGAAAACATGTATTGTATAAAAATTAGTAGGGCTTGACCATAAAAACGATATCAATAGAGACGTAATCGATATCAATAAAGTGTGTTCGATAAAACGTTCAATCATTTCTATTCTTACATGATGAAGATTGGAGTTTGGGGAGGAAAGAAAACATGTATTATATGCTAATTAGTAGGGTTGGGCCATAAAACGATATCAATAGAGACGTAATCGATATCAAAAAAGTGTGTTCGAAAAAAACGTTCAATCATTTCTATTCTTACATGATGAAGATCGGAGTTTGGGCAGGAAACATGTATTATATGCTAATTAGTAGGGTTGAAGCATAAAACGATATCAATAGAGACGTAATCGATATCAACAAAGTGTGTTCTATAAAACGTTCAATAAATGTTGTTCTTACATGATGAAGATCGGAGTTTGGGCAGGCAAGAAAACATGTATTATATGCTAATTAGTAGGGTTGGGCCATAAAACAATATCAATAGAGACGTAATCGATATCAATAAAGTGTGTTCGATAAAACGTCCAATCATTTCTATTCTTACATGATGAAGATTGGAGTTTGGGGAGGAAAGAAAACATGCATTATATGCTAATTAGTAGGGTTGGGCCATAAAACGATATCATTAGAGATGTAATCGATATCAATAAAGTGTGTTGGATAAAATGTTCAGTAATTGTTATTCTTACATGATGAAAATCGGAGTTTGGGCAGAAAAGAAAACATGTATCATAAGCTAATTAGCAGGGCTGGGCCATAAAACAATATAATTAGAGACGTAATCGATATCAATAAAGTGTGTTCGATAAAATGTTCAGTAATTGTTATTCTTACATGATAAAGATCGGAGTTTGGGCAGGAAAGAAAACATGTATTATATGCTAATTAGTAGGGTTGGGCCATAAAAATGATATCAATAGAGACGTAATCGATAGCAATAAAGTGTGTTGGATAAAAGGTTCAATAATTGTTATTCTTCTTTGCTGCAAAGCAAGGTTGGTTGCATGAACAATTGATGGCTTATGTGTGAAAGAGTGAATGGTCTTTAGTGATCTGTGCCGTGGCGATGAGTCCAGGACCAGAGAGTCCAGGACCAGAGAGTCCAGGACCAGGCTGTAATGTTGAGTTCCCCATTTTGGGGCTTTCTGTGAGGCCGCCCGTTCGAAACCTGTAGGAAATGGGCAGGAGCAGGTTGTTCTTCTTCAGGGCTTGCACGCGGCTCAGCGTCTCCTCGTCCAGCGCCGAGTAGCAGCGGCGAGCGTAGTCCAGCAGCTTCTCTTTGGACGGGTCGAACTCGCCCACCAGCGCCACCTTCTCCGGCGCCACCAGCAGCAGCTCGGCGATGGGCGTGGTGGACGCCACCGTGTTGCGGTCCACGCCGTGGATCTGGAAGGCCTTGGACATGTTCTTCAGGCGCTGGAAGGTGAGGAGGATCTTCTTGTAGCGGAAGAGCACCCCGGCGGCGTCTTTGACTGCAGGGGCGGCACATGAAAGGATGAGCGACCGCAACCAGGTGAGAAAATACAAACCCCAAAAGCAGTGAAGTTGTCACGTTGTGTAAATGGGAAATAAAAAGAGAATACAACAAATCCTTTTCAACTTATATTCTATTGAATAGACTGCAAAGACAAGATATTTCATGTTCAACTTTCTTATTTTCTGCAAATATTAGCTCATTTGGAATTGGATGCCTGCAACATGTTTCAAAAAAGCTGGCACAAGTGGCAAAAAAGACTGAGGAAGTTGAGGAATGCTCATCAAACACTTATTTGGAACATCCCGCAGGTGAACAGGCTAATTGGGAACAGGTGGGTGCCATGATTGGAGCTTCCATGAAATGCTCAGTCGTTCACAAACAAGGACGGGGCGAGGGTCGCCAATTTGTCAACAAATGCCTGAGCAAATTGTTTAAGAACAACATTTCTCAAGCAGCTATTGCAAGGAATTTAGGGATTTCACCATCTACGCTCCGTAATGTCATCAAAAGGTTCAGAGAATCTGGAGAAATCCCTGCACGTAAGCCATGATATTACAGACCTTCATTCTCTCAGGCATCAAAAAGTGACATCAGTGTGTAAAGGATATCACCATATGGGCTCAGTAACACTTCAGAAAACCACTGTCAGTAACTACAGTTGGTCGCTACACTTGTAAGTGCAAGTTAAAACTCTACTATGCAAAGCCAAAACCATTTATCAACAACACCCAGAAATGCCGCCAGCTTCGCTGGGCCCGAGCTCATCTAAGATGGACTGATGCAAAGTGGAAAAGTGTCCTTTGGTGTGATGAGTCCACATTTCAAATTGTTTTTGGAAACTGTGGACGTCGTGTCCTCCGGACCAAAGAGGAAAAGAACCATCCGGATTGTTCTAGGCGCAAAGTGTAAAAGGCAGCATGTGTGATGGTATGGGGGTGTATTAGTGCCCAAGACATGGGTAACTTACACGTCTGTGAAGGCAACATTAATGCTGAAAGGTTTTGGGGCAACATATGTTGCCATCCAAGCAACGTTACCATGGACGCCCCTGCTTATTTCAGCAAGACAATGCCAAGCCACGTGTTACAACAGCGCGGCTTTGTAGTAAAAGAGTGTGGGTACTAGACTGGCCTGCCTGTAGTCCAGACCTGTCTCCCATTGAAAATGTATGAAGGCTAAAATATGAGAAGGGAGACTGTTGAACAACTTAAACTGTACATCAAGCAAGAATGGGAAATAATTCCACCCGAGAAGCTTCAAAAATGTGTCTCCTCAGTTCCCAAACCTTCAATGAGTGTTGTTAAAAGGAAAGGCCATGTAACACAGTGGTAAAAATGCCCCTTTTTGCAATGTGTTTCTGCCATTTCATTCTAAGTTCATGATTATTTGCAGAAAAAAAATGAAGTTTCTCAGTGTGGACATGAAATATCTTGTCTTTGCAGTCTATTCAATTGAATATAAGTTGAAAAGGATTAGCAAATCAAAATCAGAATCAGAAATACTTAATTAATCCCCGAGGGGAAATTAACATTTTCAGCACAATCCCACTCAAGAGCGGACAAACATTACAGGGAGACAGAACAGGATGAAACATTACAGGGAGACAGAACAGGATGAAACATTACAGGGAGACAGAATAGGATGAAACATTACAGGGAGACAGAACAGGATGAAACATTACAGGGAGACAGAACAGGATCGCTGACGGGTCTGTCAACTTCTGGCGCCCCTTACAAAAATAGTGAGAAACAGGGAGGAAGGGGGTGTGAGAGAAAAAAAATCAGTATATGCCTGGGCCCCTGGAGAGGGGCTCCAGACTGAGGCCAAGGTAGAAAAAATAAATAAAATAAAAAATTAAATTAAATTAAAAAAAAAAACTCTTAGCCATAGCACACATAAGCATGTGTGTAAGAGGGAAACATCAAACATTAAAGACATTAAAAGAGCAGAGCTGATGCAACCAGCCACTTCTACACACAGCCACAAAAGTAAAACAACTATAAAAACTAAAAAAACATGTACACTGTGGTGTTCCACGCCATCGTGGGTGGCGTGGAGGGGAGCAGACCCAACAAAGCAACCAAGAGAGTAGACTCCACCAACTCTCTCTCGGCCAGAGTCCAGTCTGCATGGATGAGCAAGGACGCGTCTAAGGAGACCGAGGTGTCCGATACCTGCTCGTTCAGCCCGTCCGTCTCTACATCCACATGTCCTCCAGTCTCTCCAAACGGACTCTGGTGTGGCAGAGACCCAGCAGCTGGTCTCCATGGCCAAAAAGGGCTCCCGGGAGGCAGATCCAGAAGTCACAAAAGTGCCACACAGTCCCAAAGGGTCCCCAACCAAAAGGCAAAAAACAAAAACAAAAAACCCCCACATGAAACACGATCGTGTGTCACTAGTACATGTGGTGAGAAACGCCTTCACACAATAGTGAAGAGAATTATATTTATATAGCACTTTTCTCTAGTGACTCAAAGCGCTTTTACATAGTGTAAGCCAATATGTAAGTTACATTTGAAGCAGTGTGGGTGGCACTGGGAGCAGGTGGGTAAAGTGTCTTGCCTAAGGATACAACGGCAGCAGGGATCGAACCTGCAACCCTCAAGTTGCTGGCAGGGCCACTCTACCAACCGAGCTATACCGCCTATTCCCCAAATTTCCAGGAAATTCCCATTCAAATAAACGGACGTATTCATAGTTCGACAATGTCCTATATTCTCAAAATGTTGCATCATTTTTAACATCGATTCCAACCATCCACACACTAGTCTTCCAGTGTATCGAACCCTAAACATCTTTTCCCTTTCCCAAAATTCCCGGTTTTCCTGGAGTTTTCCGGAATTTTCCCCCCATTGACAATAAATAGGCATTACACAGTCGACTGCATATCCCACATTTCTCATCCGATTCAAGCAAGCCAGCATGTTTCCCGGTTCTGAAAAATTCCCGGATTACCAGGAATTTCCCCCCATTGAAAATGTAAGGGCAATATAAAAAACTCATTTCTCATCTGATTCAAACCGTTCCAACATCCACACCCTCCGCTCACCCTGGACATCCAAGCAAGCCAGCATGTTTCCCAGTTCTGAAAATTCCCTGATTACCCGGCATTACCAGGAATTTCCCCCCATTGAAAATGTAAGGGCAATATGAAAAACTCATTTCTCATCTGATTCAAACCGTTCCAACATCCACACCCTCCGCTCACCCTGGACATCCAAGCAAGCCAGCATGTTTCCCAGTTCTGAAAACTCCCTGATTACCCGGCATTACCAGGAATTCCCCCCGTTGAAAATATGTATATAAAAAACTCTCCATATCACACATTCTCATCCGATTCAAACCATTCCAACATCCACACCCTCCGCTCACCCTGGACATCCAAGCAAGCCAGCATGTTTCCCAGTTCTGAAAATTCCCTGATTACCCGGCATTACCAGGAATTTCCCCCCGTTGAAAATATTTATATTAAAAAACTCTCCATATCACACATTTCTCATCCGATTCAAGCAAGCCAGCATGTTTCCTGGTTCTGTAAAATTCCCAGATTACCAGGAATTTCCCCCCATTGAAAATGTAAGGGCAATATAAAAAACAAATTTCTCATCTGATTCAAACCGTTCCAACATCCACACCCTCCGCTCACCCTGGACATCCAAGCAAGCCAGCATGTTTCCCAGTTCTGAAAACTCCCTGATTACCCGGCATTACCAGGAATTTCCCCCCGTTGAAAATATGTATGTAAAAAACTCTCCATATCACACATTCTCATCCGATTCAAACCATTCCAACATCCACACCCTCCACTCACCCTGGATATCCAAGCAAGCCAGCATGTTTCCCAGTTCTGAAAATTCCCTGATTACCCGGCATTACCAGGAATTTCCCCCCATTGAAAATGTAAGGGCAATATAAAAAACTCATTTCTCATCTGATTCAATCCGTTCCAACATCCACACCCTCCGCTCACCCTGGACATCCAAGCAAGCCAGCATGTTTCCCAGTTCTGAAAACTCCCTGATTACCCGGCATTACCAGGAATTCCCCCCGTTGAAAATATGTATATAAAAAACTCTCCATATCACACATTCTCATCCGATTCAAACCATTCCAACATCCACACCCTCCGCTCACCCTGGACATCCAAGCAAGCCAGCATGTTTCCCAGTTCTGAAAATTCCCTGATTACCCGGCATTACCAGGAATTTCCCCCCGTTGAAAATATTTATATAAAAAAACTCTCCATATCACACATTTCTCATCCGATTCAAGCAAGCCAGCATGTTTCCTGGTTCTGTAAAATTCCCAGATTACCAGGAATTTCCCCCCATTGAAAATGTAAGGGCAATATAAAAAACAAATTTCTCATCTGATTCAAACCGTTCCAACATCCACACCCTCCGCTCACCCTGGACATCCAAGCAAGCCAGCATGTTTCCCAGTTCTGAAAACTCCCTGATTACCCGGCATTACCAGGAATTTCCCCCCGTTGAAAATATGTATGTAAAAAACTCTCCATATCACACATTCTCATCCGATTCAAACCATTCCAACATCCACACCCTCCGCTCACCCTGGATATCCAAGCAAGCCAGCATGTTTCCCAGTTCTGAAAATTCCCTGATTACCCGGCATTACCAGGAATTTCCCCCCATTGAAAATGTAAGGGCAATATAAAAAACTCATTTCTCATCTGATTCAAACCGTTCCAACATCCACACCCTCCGCTCACCCTGGACATCCAAGCAAGCCAGCATGTTTCCCAGTTCTGAAAACTCCCTGATTACCCGGCATTACCAGGAATTTCCCCCCGTTGAAAATATGTATGTAAAAAAACTCTCCATATCACACATTCTCATCCGATTCAAACCATTCCAACATCCACACCCTCCGCTCACCCTGGATATCCAAGCAAGCCAGCATGTTTCCCAGTTCTGAAAATTCCCTGATTACCCGGCATTACCAGGAATTTCCCCCCGTTGAAAATATGTATATAAAAAAACTCTCCATATCACACATTTCTCATCCGATTCGAACTGTTCCAACATCCACACCCTCCGCTCACCCTGGACATCCGAGCAAGCCAGCCTGTTTCCCGGTTCCGGAAATTCCCTGATTACTCGGAATTACCAGGAATTTCCCCCCCGTTGAAAATATATGTATAAAAAAACTCTCCATATCACACATTTCTCATCCGATTCAAGCAAGCCAGCATGTTTCCTGGTTCTGTAAAATTCCCAGATTACCAGGAATTTCCCCCCATTGAAAATGTAAGGGCAATATAAAAAACTAATTTCTCATCTGATTCAAACCGTTCCAACATCCACACCCTCCGCTCACCCTGGACATCCAAGCAAGCCAGCCTGTTTCCCGGTTTCGGAAATTCCCTGATTACTCGGAATTACCAGGAATTTCCCCCCCGTTGAAAATATATATATAAAAAAACTCTCCATATCACACATTCTCATCCGATTCAAACCATTCCAACATCCACACCCTCCGCTCACCCTGGACATCCAAGCAAGCCAGCCTGTTTCCCAGTTCCGGAAATTCCCTGATTACTCGGAATTACCAGGAATTTCCCCCCGTTGAAAATATATATATAAAAAACTCTCCATATCACACATTTCTCATCCGATTCGAACTGTTCCAACATCCACGCCCTCCGCTCACCCTGGACATCCAAGCAAGCCAGCATGTTTCCCGGTTCTGAAAATTCCCTGATTACCTGGCATTACCAGAAATTTCCCCCCGTTGAAAATATGTATATAAAAAACTCTCTATATCACACATTCTCATCCGATTCAAACCATTCCAACATCCACACCCTCCCCTCACCCTGGACATCCAAGCAAGCCAGCCTGTTTCCCAGTTCCGGAAATTCCCTGATTACTCGGAATTACCAGGAATTTCCCCCCGTTGAAAATATATATATAAAAAACTCTCCATATCACACATTTCTCATCCGATTCGAACTGTTCCAACATCCACGCCCTCCGCTCACCCTGGACATCCAAGCAAGCCAGCATGTTTCCCGGTTCTGAAAATTCCCTGATTACCCGGCATTACCAGGAATTTCCCCCCGTTGAAAATATGTATATAAAAAACTCTCTATATCACACATTCTCATCCGATTCAAACCATTCCAACATCCACACCCTCCGCTCACCCTGGACATCCAAGCAAGCCAGCATGTTTCCCGGTTCCCAAAATTCCCTGATTACCCGGCATTACCAGGAATTTCCCCGCGTTGAAAATATATTAAAAAACTCTCCATATCACACATTTCTCATCTGATTTGAACCGTTCCAACACACCCTGGACAGTCAAGCATTTCAGTTCCACTCAGGCGTATTGGCGGTTTGCACATTTACAGTTATTAGTTATTATTATTAATTTTTTTAACGATTATTTTTTTATTTATTCATTTATTTTAAATGACGTATTTTTTTATTGTACTTGTTGGGGGAAAAACAGCACATTTGATGTATGTTTGACAACTCATGTCTGGGAATCAATACATAAATGTTAAAAGAAAGAAAGGCGGTACCTCGTTGGCGCTCTTTAAGGCCTCGGAATATACGCCTTCTCTTCAACTGCTGCCTGTTGCTGCTGATGGCGTCGTCGGCAGGCAGCATTTCCTCCTCCTGCAGGAAGCCCTCATGTTCCACGTACTCTTCGCCTTCTCCCAGCAGGACAAAAGAATCTGAGGAAAACCAACAAGCGCTCCATTCTTGTTTCCATGGCAACGTTGTGCATGGTTAGATCTGTGTTACCCGGAGTTAAGTTGCGATGTCCGTTTAGCCTGGCGGCGCCGCTGCTGCTTCCGCCACCGCTGCTGCTGGTTGAATTCCCAGCAGTGGCGAGGCCTTGGAAGAGCGCCTGGGACTGTGCGGAGGTGAAGAGCGTGTTCATGGAGGCCAGGCGGTTGGTCACGGCGTTGGACACGTGGTTCTTGGGGGGGGTCGCAGCGGGAGCAGCCGGCCTTCGCTGGAAAAACTGCTCGGGGGGAAAGTGTGTCTGTTGTTCTACAAGAACAATACATACATATTTGTAATGTCATATATAAATACATACATATTTGTAATATATAAATACATGCATATTTGTAATATATAAATACATACATATTTGTAATGTCATATATAAATACATACATATTGGTAATATATAAATACATACATATTTGTAATATATAAATACATACATATTTGTAATATATAAATACATACATATTTGTATTATACAAATACATACATATTTGTAAAATATAAATACATACATATTTGTAATGTAATATATAAATACATACATATTTGTAATATATAAATACATACATATTTGTAAAATATAAATACATACATATTTGTAATATATAAATACATACATATTTGTAATGTAATATATAAATACATACATATTTCTAATATATGTAATATATAAAAACATATCTATTTGTAATATATAAATACATACATATTTGTAATATATGTAATATATAAAAACATATATATTTGTAATATATAAATACATACATATTTGTAATACATGTAATATATAAATAAATACATATTTGTAATGTGATGTATAAATACATACATATTTGGAATAAATAAATACATACATATTTGTAATATATAAATACATAGATATTTGTAATATGATATATAAATACATACATATTTGTAATATATGTAATATATAAATAAATACATATTTGTATTATATAAATACATACATATTTATAATATATATAATATATAAATACACACATAATTGTAATATATAAATACATAAATATTTGTAATACATAAATACACACATATTTGTAATATATAGATACATATTTGTAATATATAAATACATAAATATTTGTAATATGATATATAAATACATACATATTTGTAATATATGTAATATATAAATAAATACATATTTGTAATATATAATACATACACATTTGTAATATATAAATACATACATATTTGTAATATGATATATAAATACATACATATTTGTAATAAATGTAATATATAAATAAATACATATTTGTATTATATAAATACATACATATTTGTAATATATGTAATATATAAATAAATACATATTTGTATTATATAAATACATACATATTTGCAATATATGTAATATATAAAAACATATATATTTGTAATATATAAATACATACGTATTTGTAATATATATATATACATACATATTTGTATTATGATATATAAATACATAAATATTTGTATTATGATATATAAATACATAAATATTTGTAATATATGTAAAACATAAATACATGCATGTTTGTAATATAATATATGGAATACATAAATACTGTACATACATATTTGTAATGTATGTAATATATAAAAACATATATATTTGTAGTATATAAATACATACATATTTGTAATATACAAATACATATATATTTGTAATATACAAATACATATATATTTGTAATATGATATATAAATACATACACATTTGTAATATATATAATATATAAATTCATACATATTTGCAATTAATGTAATATATAAAAACATATATATTTGTAATATATAAATACATACATATTTGTAATATATGTAATATATAAATACATGCATGTTTGTAATATAATATATGTAATATATAAATAATGTACATACATATTTGTAATGTATAATATATAAATACATACACATTTGTAATATGTATTTTTAAAGAAAATCAGGCAGTAAGGGAGGAAGGTATGAAGGTAACGAAACAAAAATGTTTACATTTTGATTAATGTCATATTTAGGAGTATTAATTTACTGTAATATCAATAATTACAATAAGTATTCACACTTTCATGACACCCTATGATATCCATATAAGTGTACTTTTATGAAAATACAGATTTCATTTACCATTGTACTTTTATGAGAATACATATTTCAAGTGTACTTTTATGAAAATATATCTTTCATTTACCAGTGTACTTTTATGAGAATACATTTTTCAATTGTACTTTTATGAGAATACATATTTCATCTACCAGTGTACTTTTATGAGAATACATATTTCAAGTGTACTTTTGTGAGAATATATAATTCAAGTGAACTTTTATGAAAATACATACAGTATTTCAAGTGTACTTTTATGAGAATATATAATTCAAGTGAACTTCTACGAGAATACATATTTCAAGTGTACTTTTACGAGAATATCTATTTCAAGTGTACTTTTATGAGAATACATATTTCAAGTGTACTTTTATGACAATACATATTTTCATCTACCAGTATACTTTTGTGAGAATGCATATTTCAAGTGTACTTTTGTGAGAATACATATTACAAGTGTACTTTTGGGGGCGGCATGGCGTAGTGGGTAGAGCAACCGTGCCAGAAACCTGAGGGTTGCAGGTTCGCTCCCCGCCTCTTACCATCCAAAAATTGCTGCCGTTGTGTCCTTGGGCGGGACACTTCACCCTTTGCCCCCGGTGCCACTCACACCGGTGAATTGAATGATAGGTGGTGGTAGGAGGGGCCGTTGGCGCAAATTGCAGCCACGCTTCTGTCAGTTTACCCCAGGGCAGCTGTGGCTATGAAAGTAGCTTACCACCACCAGGTGTGAATGATTGATGGGTTCGACATGTAAAGCGACTTTGGGTACCGTACTTAGAAAAGCGCTATATAAATCCCAGTTATTATTATTATTATTTATTTTAGGATAATACATATTTCAAGTGTACTTTTATGAGAATACATATTTCAAGTGTACTTTTATGAGAATACATATTTCATCTACCAGTGTACTTTTATGAGAATACATATTTCAAGTGTACTTTTATGAGAATATATAATTCAAGTGAACTTCTACGAGAATACATATTTCAAGTGTACTTTTACGAGAATATCTATTTCAAGTGTACTTTTATGAGAATACATATTTCAAGTGTACTTTTATGACAATACATATTTTCATCTACCAGTGTACTTTTGTGAGAATACATATTTCAAGTGTACTTTTATGAGAATACATATTTCAAGTGTACTTTTATGAGAATACATATTTTCAAGTGTACTTTTAGGAGAATACACATTTTCAAGTGTACTTTTGTGAGAATACATAATCCATCCTACCTGTATACTTTTATGAGAATACATATTTCAAATGTACTTTTACGAGAATATCTATTTCAAGTGTACTTTCATGAGAATACATATTTCAAGTGTACTTTTATGAGAATACATATTTTCAAGTGTACTTTTAGGAGAATACACATTTTCAAGTGTACTTTTAGGAGAATACATATTTTCAAGTGTACTTTTAGGAGAATACACATTTTCAAGTGTACTTTTACGAGAATACACATTTTCAAGTGTACTTTAAGGAGAATACACATTTTCAAGTGTACTTTTAGGAGAATACACATTTTCAAGTGTACTTTTAGGAGAATATCTATTTCAAGTGTACCGTACTTTTAGGAGAATACATATTTTCAAGTGTACTTTTAGGAGAATACACATTTTCAAGTGTACTTTTAGGAGAATATCTATTTCAAGTGTACTTTTAGGAGAATACATATTTCAAGTGTACTTTTAGGAGAACTCATAATCCATCCTACCCGCAGGACGTTCCTCCTGTCTCCTTGGTCTCCAGGAGAACCTTCTGGGCTCGCAGTCCTGGTTCTTGGTGGAGGCGATGAAACGTTCCAGCTGACAGCGAAGGAAGTCCCGCTCCTCTTCCAGGTCCTGGATCCTCTTCTGCAGCCAGGAGTTCTTCTCCGCAGAGATCTGCAGCTGCGTGCGCAGGCTGCTGACCAGCATGTACGAGCGGCCAGCAGGGGGCGCACACTCTGAGTTGTTGTTATTCAAATATGGAAGTGATAGGAAAACAAGATCAATATTGTTCACCCTCTAAGAAGGAGCATGTGTTGTTATTCAAATATGGAAGTGATAGGAAAACAGGATCAATTTGTTCACCCTCTAAGAAGGAGCTTATTCAAATATGGAAGTGATAGGAAAACAGGATCAATATTGTTCACCCTCAAAGTTTGTGTCAGTTTGGTTGAAGAATCCTTGCTGCTCAAAGTTGTTTTCTTCCAGTGGTATTGTGATCTCATAAATCTCTTCATTCTTGGGAGCTTCACAGGTGGGAAAAAGCACAACAATAAGTGTTTTTGATGGGAAGATTATTATTATGAATAATAATAATGATATTTACTCTGCAAGTGTAGCGTGCCTGAGTGGTTGTTGGAGGCAGCATCAGACCTGTCTCCATTCTCCATCACTCTCTGCAAATATTCACCTTCTTCATAACTACCAACATGATTGTACAGCACATCAACACCTTCATTTTGTCTAACATGTCAATAACATGTGTGTAACATGTGTCTAACATGTCAATAACATGTGTCTAACATGTCAATAACATGTGTCTAACATGTCAATAAAATGTGTTTAACATGTGGCGAACATGTCAATAACATGTGGCTAACATGTCAATAACATGTGTCTAACATGTGGCTAACGTGTCAATAACATGTGGCTAACATGTCAATAACATGCCAATAACATGTGGCTAACATGTCAATAACATGCCAATAGCATGTGGCTAACATGTCAATAACATGTGGCTAGCATGTGGCTAACATGTCAATAACATGTCAATAACATGTGGATAACATGTCAATAACTTGTGGCTAACATGTCAATAACATGTGGCTAACATGTGGCTAACATGTCAATAACATGTGGATAACATGTCAATAACATGTGGCTAACATGTCAATAACATGCCAATAACATGTGGCTAACATGTCAATAACATGTGGCTAACATGTCAATAACATGTCAATAACATGTGGATAACATGTCAATAACTTGTGGCTAACATGTCAATAACATGTGGCTAACATGTCAATAACATGTGGATAACATGTCAATAACATGTGGCTAACATGTCAATAACATGTGGCTAACACATCAATAACATGTGGCTAACACGTGGCTAACATGTGACTAACATGTGGCTAACATGTCAATAACATGTGGCTAACATGTCAATAACATGTGGATAACATGTCAATAACTTGTGGTAAACATGTCAATAACATGTGGCTAACATGTCAATAACATGTGGATAACATGTCAATAACATGTGGCTAACATGTCAATAACATGTGGCTAACATGTCAATAACATGTGGCTAACATGTGGCTAACATGTCAATAACATGTGGCTAACATGTCAATAACATGTCAATAACATGTGGCTAACATGTCAATAACATGTGGCTAACATGTCAATAACATGTGGCTAACATGTGGCTAACATGTGGCCAACATGTCAATAACATGTGGCTAACATGTCAATAACATGTGGCTAACATGTGGATAACATGTGGCTAACATGTGGCTAACATGTCAATAACATGTGGCTAACATATGACTAACATGTCAATAACACGTGGCTAACATGTGACTAACATGTGTCTAACATGTCAATAACATGTGGCTAACATGTCAATAACATGTGGCTAACATGCCAATAACATGTGGCTAACATGTGGCTAACATGTCAATAACATGTCAATAACATGTCAATAACATGTGGCTAACATGTCAATAACATGTGGCTAACATGTGGCTAACATGTGGCTAACATGTCAATAACATGTGGCTAACATGTCAATAACATGTCAATAACATGTGGCTAACATGTCAATAACATGTGGCTAACATGTGGCTAACATGTCAATAACATGTGGCTAACATGTCAATAACATGTCAATAACACAACTAAGGCTGAAACGACGCGTCGACGTAGTCGACGTCATCGGTTACGTAAATACGTCGACGCCGTTTTTGTGCGTCGGCGCGTCGCATATTTACGTCACACTACTGTCATAGCGGAGCGCAAAGCAGACGATGCGAGCGAGGGGAAAAAAGCACGCCAAAAGTCGTCAAAAGTGTCGGAGTATTTCAATAAACGGCCTAATAATGTTGTTGTATGCACACTGTGTCGAGCGGAAATGGCCTATCATAGCAGCACAACGGCTATGAACGAACATTTGAAAAGAAAACCCCCGACAGCGTTCTTGCCATCACCATCAACTAGTCAATCGTCCGCGTGCGTATACGTTGTCATTATTACACAAAAACATGAATGTGTCATTTGCATCTGCGTTGTAAATTCATAAACTAAAGCACCGTTTGCTCTGAGAGGCGCGTTTGGCGTGCCTGTTCAGTGTTTAAAAAGACGCGCTCCTCTTTAACGCTGTGGAGAGGCGGCGGCGGCGAGCGAGCGGCGAGGCGGGGCGCGCCGGGAGCGACGCCGCAAGAGACAGGGGACGACGAGCGAGCGAGCAAGAGGAGCTGAAAAGCGAGGAAAGAAAGAGAAAAGAGTTGGAAGAGAAAATACTTTGTGTAAAATTAAAAGATTGTAAACCTGGCAAAGCCGTCTGGCGTTCAGTCTGTCGGTCCTGAAAGAACCCCACGGCACAAGACGTGTCACAAACGCTAACGTTAATTAGTTGTGCAAATACCTTTTACAACATTAACAGTTACCGGTACATATACTATGTACAAACCAACAATTAACTTTCACTTTAATCATACTATCATTGTTGTGTTATTAAGCAAAATAAGCAATACTTTTACTTTTGTTGAAATGTTTACTCTGTACACTTTTTTGTATTGGATGTTTAGCTTTATTTTTGCACATTTTAGCAAATAAGCAATACTTTTACTTTTGTTGACATGTTTACACTTGTTACAGAATATTTCCGTTTTGCACTTTTTTGTATTGGATGTTTATCTTTATTTTTGCACATTTTAAAGCAAAATAAGCAAAACTTTTACTTTTTAAATGCTTATACTATTCCAGAATATTAAGATTTGCACTGGATGTTTACTTTTATATTTGCACATTAAAAAGCAAATAAGCTACTTTTAATTTTGTTAAATATTAAAAGTTTTAAATGTTTACATTGTTACAGAATATTTTGTCATGTTGTTGTCAATGTTGACTGAGTGGCCATACTTTTTTTTTTGTAAATAAAAGCCATGCCTTTTGAAAAAACTGGCCTACATTTATTTTTTCCTCTTCATTTTAAATAAAAAAAATAATCGGTAAAAGGAAAAATAATCTATAGATTAATCGAAAAAAATAATCTATAGATTAACCGATTAATCGAAAAAATAATCTATAGATTAATCGATAGAAAAATAATCGTTAGCTGCAGCCCTAAACACAACACAAGCTAACTATCATAGAGTCATTGTACTGTGTTGTTATTGCAGTCATGTCTTCTTCTCTAAACACCACTTCTCTATCTCACTTCTTCAACACACACATTGTCTGTTTACCCTTATGACACTGACACCACACTTTATGACACTGACACCACACTTTTTGATAGTGGCACCATACTTTACCACAGTGACACTACACTTAATCATAGTGACACCACACGTTATGATAGTGACACCACACTTATGATAGTGACACTACACTTTAAGATAGTGACACCATACTTAATGACAGTGACACTACACCTTATGATAGTGACACTACACTTTATGATAGTGACTTAATGATAGTGACACTACACTTTATCATAGTGACACCACAGTTTATGATAGTGACACTACACTTTATGATAGTGACACCACACTTTTTGATATTGACACTACACTTTATCATAGTGACACCACACGTTTTGATAGTGACACTACACTTTATCATAGTGACACCACACTTTATCACAGTGACACTACACCATACTTTATGACCGTGACACTACACCTTATGACAGTGACACTACACTTTGTGATAGTGACACTACACCTTATGATAGTGACACTACACCTTATGACAGTGACACTACACTTCATGATAGTGACACTACACTTTATGATAGTGACACTACACCTTATGATAGTGACACTACACTTTTATCATATTTGCACTACACTTAATGATAGTGACACTACACTTTATGGTAGTGACACTACACCTTGTTAGTGACACTACACCTTATGATAGTGACACTACACGTTATCCTAGTTGCACTACACTTAATGATAGTGACACTACACTTAATGATAGTGACACTACACTTTATGGTAGTGACACTACACCTTGTTAGTGACACTACACCTTATGATAGTGACACTACACGTTATCCTAGTTGCACTACACTTAATGATAGTGACACTACACTTAATGATAGTGACACTACACTTTATGGTAGTGACACTACAGAGTCTAACAGTTAGCTGCTAATAGAGTAACTCATTAAAAAGGGTCAAATAATATGTTCTTCCAATCTTAGTATTTTACATTCTGATATGATGAATGTATTTAATGACAAACATCACAATATAACATACAAACAATAAGCGCAGAATAAAGAACAATTGACATCAACGATTGACATGTTGCCAGTCATATTAATAAAACAGAATTATCTCACGTCTATTTATGTCAAAATACAATGATGAGACGACAGGAGACATGTCTATCATAAAGCTACACATTCCATTTATTGTTTTCAATTAAGCAGGACAGACTTATGTTATGTTTATTTTTATAGTCAACCAGGAAATATTTTAATTTAGGGAAACAATTATTATTTGATTCTGTTAATTGAATGATGTTGCACAAACAAATATTATTGAACAATTATATTACAATAAATTAGGTCAAAAAATGTGTCCTTTTTTCAGGGAGTTGGCAACCCTTGCAGTACAGTATATTAAAACCCCAATAAAATAGTGAAATTTACGAGGATACATTTATCGTAGCAATAAAAACCTTCCTACGTCATCTTTAAAAAGATTCATGTTCTATTTGGACTTCATTGGAGAGGTGTACCTAATGGAAAGTCCGACAGCTCAACGCTTTAACTAGCACACATTGATTAACGCGTCTGTTTTAAAATGAAGAGTAAACACTATCCATTTCCTACCGCTTGTCCCTATCGGGTGGAGACACAACAATAATAAATAGTTATGACATAACATGTGAGGGAATTAGAAGATAACGTCTGGCATTAGACTAAGGTGTCAAAATAAAACCACATCTTTTGATGTCATTTTAGTGTATCATTATCTTTGGGGTCACAAAAGTGCACATTTCGGGACGGTACGTACCTTTTTCCGCCAATAATAACCAGATAATAAGCATGTAATACGACGTTATTACTCAGTCATGCCGCCATCTTGCGAGCTCATCCGCTTGCTAACAGGCCAACAATAAGCATGTAGTTATTGTAAGCGAAGAAGGACATCACTTCCGGTTAGGGTGTTCAAACTTCCGGCTGTATTTTTTAAATTGTGATTTTATTTATTTATTTAATAAAAATACCTGCGATGTAATACATTTAAGTTATCTTTTGATGTGTGTAATTTTTGTGGCAAACGTGATTGTTTTTCAGTTGTGTTCGCGAACAACTTCCGGTTATGATAACGTTATCATTGATGCATGATGGTGCCTTTAAAAAAGAATTAGAACTTTACTTTAAAACGCTTTTTTTTATAATATATTATAGAGGTTTATTTGAAATAGGGACAGATACAGGTCTTAAATCAGCTGTAAAATACACTAAAAACAATTATCTATCATCCAATTTGTTTCTCATCTCTTGGTTACCTTGTTAGGCTTCCTTATCCATGAAAATATTGGTTTTAATATTTTTGGTGTGGGCCATTGGGCCTTTTTTTTGTCAGTATACCCCTCGATTTCAATTAAAAAAAACTGTAAAATGAATCTCAAGAGAATTGTATAAATAAATAAAAGGTTGTTGTGTTACCTGACTATAACTGAGGGGTATTAGAACACATCTCTTAAATAAATTTGTTTAATTTATTTTTTCATTTTAGTAATTTTAACTAAAGTAACATCTATGGTGTTACGGGTCAATTTCGACCCATATATATTTACTTCAAGAAAAAGGCTAAAATGTATTTTTTTCAGCAACAGAACTTTAAGACAAACACATAATGAAAAGCAGGGGCGTCACTAGCTTTTAAAGACAGGGGGGGCTTTGCCCCCAGGAGATGCACAGGATGCGAGCGAACGTTACGCGCAAGCACAAAACTTCACAAACGGCAAACAAAGACTTAGAAATTATTCATTCTTATTATTATTATTTTTAAAAAATGCACGGGACGAAATGAAATGCTCGCCGGGACGATGGCTTTTAACCATTTTTTTTCTTTTTCTTTTTATGTATTTATTCAGTTTACATTTTATATTAAATGTCTTGGTTTTTCCTCCCTCTGAAAATCCTATGAAATGTTTAACAAGCCATCCTATAATAATACAACAGCTATTAATGTAACAATACAATAAAACAAATATATTTAATGATATTTTTTCATTATTTTAACAATAGGCTAATGTACATTACTTTATATAGATTCTACAAGAAACACAAAACTTAAAAACTAAATGATTTACAATTGCACACACAAGGTTTTGTGCAGCTTCACTCATTGTAAAGGAAGATAATGTGCTTCGTACACCTGCAGGACCGCAAGCAAGGTCGCAGAGAAAATGCGGACTGGAATTTGAGTGATGTGGGCATTTTGTATATGAACAAGTGGAATGGATTGGATACCGACGCACTAAAGGGGCTCTCTACCTTACGCTACGAAGTGAGGGGAAACTGAGTGAATAATAACAGGTTATATGATTATTTATTTAAACTCATATTCGGGCCACTTTATAATGACTATGTCGGCATGTATTTGTAAAAAAAAACAAAAAAAAAAAACAAATTATTTAGGGGGGCTAAAGAATATTTTAGGGGGGCTTGAGCCCCCCTAAAATAGGCCTAACAACGCCAATGATGAAAAGCATAACAAGTCATAACACAAAATATAGATTTGCAAGGTCAAACAAAAGCAAATCAAGTTAAGTTAAAGTTAAAGTAGCAATGATTGTCACACACACACTAGGTGTGGTGAAATGTGTCCTCTGCATTTGACCCATCACCTTGTTCACCCCCTGGGAGGTGAGGGGAGCAGTGGGGAGCAGTGGGCAGCAGCGGTGCCGCGCCCGGGAATCATTTTTGGTGATTTAACCCCCAATTTAACCCCCAGACCTACTCAGTGGCCTAATGGTTAGAGTGTGAGTTCAAATCCCGGCCGAGTCATACCACAGACTATAAAAACGGGAGCCATTACCTCCCTGCTTGGCACTCAGCATCAAGGCTTGGAATCGGGGGTTAAATCACCAAAAATGATTCCCGGGCGCGGCCACCGCTGCTGCCCACTGCTCCCCTCACCTCCCAGGGGGTGATCAAGGGGTGATGGGTCAAATGCAGAGAATAATTTTGCCACACCTAGTGTGTGTGTGACAATCATTGCTACTTTAATTCCAAGCCTTGATGCTGAGTGCCAAGCAGGGAGGTAATGGCTCCCATTTTTATAGTCTTTGGTATGACCTCCTCATCAGACTCATCAGATGTGTCTGTGTCTTCTGGATGATACTCCTCCTCAGAAACCTGCTCATCCGTATCACTATGCTGCTCTGTGTCCTCTCCCTCATTTTTACCAAAAATATTATCCAGAATTTCTCTCACTGTAAATCTTTTTTTCATTTTTGCATGCTGCAAATTGGAGATGTGCACTCTGCAAGTCACCAACTCTATACTGAATTGACCTCACATGCCCCGTCTTTGTTTGTTTTTGTACTGGATAACAAGGTAAAATGAGAATCCCCTAAAGCTCACATGATTGGGAGAGTGTGTTCAGTTTTGCCTCTAATTATTGCTTTATAATCTTATTTTTATAACTGGGTCGAAACCGACCCTAACAACACCCAGGTCATAATTTCAACCAGAACATTTTATAATTTAGTGAAAAAAACAAAAACTGTTTTATTTTGTTGAAATAGAGGTTCCTGACAAAGTCAAAAAGCCTTGATGCAAAAAAATAAATGTATGTGGTTCTTTTATGCATTTAAAAACTAAAACGGGTCGGTACCGACCCTAACACAAGACGAAGGTTAAAATAGGAAAATAAAAAATAGAATGAGTCGATAATAATGATAATAATAATAACACAGACAAAGTGCAGACTAGATAAAAACAATTAGTAAAAATGAGTAAAAACTAAACATGGGAACACGATTGTTGCTCAACTAGCCATCATTTTGTTTGTTTTTTGAAAGTGACAAGTGCAGGTATACTTTTCAAAGTGTCCGGTAAAGAGTTCCATAGTTGTGGTCCTTTTATTGAAAAGGCAGTCTGGGCAAAAGATGTTCTACGGAATGGAACACAACAGTTGCCTTTTGACGTTGCTCGGGTGGTAGATCTAGTACCACTTTGCAGTCTTGTAATTGCCTTGCAGAGCAATTGGGGAGCAGAGTTATCCAAGCATTTAAAAACCAGTTTGACTGTGTGTAACAAAATTAAATTGGTGAAACGTTGGTTAAAATTTGCCAATGATGATATCCTGTACTCTTCTTGTCTAGAACTTTTAAGGCGCAGTTATAATGACTTGATTGATGACTGGTGTGCCTGGGACCATGTAGTTAAGCCATAATGTGTGAAAGAATCATTGAATTCATAAAAGTAAAAGCACAGCTAAGAGTTAAGCAGTGTCTAATAATCTTAAAACAGCCTAGGTTTGCCTTCAGGATTTTACACATTTTCTTAATGTGACTTTTAAAATTCAGCTAATAGTCTATGATTATGCCCAAATATTTGACTTCAGGTACTTGTTCAATGAGCTCCTCATTAATTTTTATATTCAGGTTTGTTTGAGGTAGTTTTTTTATGGAGAAGCAGACAGAGTTAGTCTTTTTAGTGTTTAGGGTTAAACAGGATGATGCCAGCCAAGATGCTATTTTGTCTAATTTAGCATTTAACTTCTCAGCAACTAGAGTACAAGTCTTACCTGATGTATATACCACTGTTTCATCTGTAAATCTATATCTGTGCATACATGTGGTAGGTCATTGATGTATAGACTGAATAGTATCGGTCCCACCTATGGTCTACCTCAAACAACCAAAAAGCTGTGAAAACTATGATGCTGTGCTCCAAATTGTTTTTGTACTAGTTCTGTACTTGTTTTGATTATTATTATTTCTTTGAATGTATGTAAATGATGCATATTATAAATAAAGGTTTATTTTAAAAAAAAAGATGCATGATGGTGAAACGGTAAACGTCGTATAAATACACACAACTAAATAAAGCAAGCTTAAATATCATTAAAGATAATGGATGATTTTTAAAGTGTAATGTCAGCTGACAAGCTATGAGCATTTTTGTAAAAAAAAAATTCGAAAACAACATTTATTTAGACGCGCTAGTTAACAAGCTAACTACTTCCGGTACGGGTTACGTTAACAATGGTGAATGATAAGGTGGTAAATGTAATGTAAATACACTCAATCAAATAAAGCAATATTTAATGTCATTTGAAGGAATTGTTTACTTTATAAGGTGTGGTGCTCGCTGACAAGAATTTTAGTCATTTCTTTGTAAAACAGCATTTTTTTCAAGTTATGCCGGCTAACAGGCTAACTACTTCCGGTTACGTTAACAATGGCGTATGATGGCTACGTGCTAAATGTAATAACACGCCACTAAATAAAGCAAACTTAAATATCATTAAGGATAATGGATGATTTTTAAAGTGTAATGTTAGCTGACCAGCTATGAGCATTTTTGTAATTTTTGTTCTCCGAAAAAAACATTTATTTAGACGCACTAGTTAATAAGCTAACTACTTCCGGTACAGGTTACATTAACAATTGTGAATGATAAAGTGGTAAATGTAATGTAAATACACTCAACCAAATAAAGCAGTATTTAATGTCATTTGAAGCAACTTGTTAATTTTTAAGGTGTGGTGCTCGCTGACAATATTTTTTGTAATTTCTTTGTAAAACAGCATTTTTTTTCAAGTTATGCTGGCTAACAAGCTGACTACTTCCGGTTACGTTAACAATGGCGTATGACGGCGAAGTGGTATTTGTAATATAAACACACACAACTAAATAAAACAAATGTAAATAACATTTAGGATAATATATGATTTTTAAAGTGTAATGTTAGCTCACAAGCAATGAGCATTTTGGTAATTTTTTTCAAAGACATTTATTTAGACGTGCGAGTAAACAAGCTAACTACTTCCGGTACGGTTTACGTTAACAATGGTGAATGATAAAGTGGTAAATGTAATGTAAACACACTCAACCGAATAAAGCAATATTTAATGTCATTTGAAGGAACTGGTTAATTTTAAGGTGTGGTGCTCACTGACAAATTTTTTTAGTAATTTCTTTGTAAAACAACATTTTTTTTCACGTTATGCCAGCTAACAAACTAACTACTTCCGGTTATGTTAACAATGGCGTATGATGGCGAAGTGGTAAATGTAATATAAACACACACAACCAAATAAAGCAATATATAATGTCATTTGAAGGAACTGGTTAATTTTTACGGTGTTGTGCTCGCTGACAAGAATTTAAGTCATTTCTTTGTGAAACAGCATTTTTTTCAAGGTATACTAGCCAACAAGCTAACTACTTCCGGTTACGTTAACAATGGCGTATGACGGTGAAGTGGTAAATGTAATATAAAC
Organism: Nerophis lumbriciformis; assembly: GCF_033978685.3. Classification (NCBI taxonomy): domain Eukaryota; kingdom Metazoa; phylum Chordata; class Actinopteri; order Syngnathiformes; family Syngnathidae; genus Nerophis; species Nerophis lumbriciformis. The sequence continues at coordinate 55,179,639 of NC_084551.2, read as the reverse complement.
ACACAACTAAATAAATGTATCTTTAATGTCATTTGGGGGAAATGTTTATTAATGTGGGTGAGATGGCAGCTGACAAGCTACGAATATTTTAGTGTTTTTTTGGTAAATGCCTTGACGTCATTTCCGGTTATGTTACTCCGACGTCAGATCCGTTGAAAAATACATTTTAATATTGTATAAATACAATGGTAAATTAAATAAATGAACAAATTTGTGCTTTTTAGTAGGAGTGATTTTGTGCGAAAAAAAACACATTTTCACGACTTTGCCTGCGCGGTGGAGTCCAACCACAGGACAGGTAGAGCAGGTGAGGTGTCAGGTTTCAGTTTACTGGCGACTCTACTGAACATTTCAGAAGGTCTCGGCTGAACTCTTTACCCACACTTCTGCAAAACAGGCTCCTTCAAAAGGTAAACCTTTTTGAGTGTGATGATGGCTTTTTCTTTGTATTTTATGTCATTGTATACAAAACTCTGGTGCTACGTTCAGGGTCTTCAGGTGAGTTATTTCCTGCTGGCAGGACACAGGTGTGGCACCTATGACTTTTCTTTGAACACCTCACCCAATCTGCGGCTCACTTTTCAAGTTACAACCCCTTGGAGAAAATGATGGAATCAGCAGATTTGCTGGATTTTCATTAAGTTGTTCGATTAAAAAAAAAAATTAAAAAAAAATTGACAGTTTTGATTTAGTTTTAGTCATATTTTTGCCATCTAAATGATTTTAGTCGAGTCAAATTACAGTAAGTTTAGTCGACTAAAATTTAAAGTGTAAAGTATCTTTGAAAATGTCTTAAATCCACCTTTTTTTTTTAGCAGAGCTTCTCAAAAACTAAATTCACAACAAGACCTGCGCTCCATTGTTATACCGGTATATCAATAAGTACATGTCATACTAACTTTACTGTGTGATTACTATAGCTGAAATCAAGCATTGTTTTCAAATATTGAGTAATATATGACTAAAATGGTAATATTAAGAAGCAAACTAGTTTTGTTATATATTGTGTATAAATACACTGGGGGTACACAATTATTGGTCACTGTTCAGTTTAAATACAACAAATCCTTTTCAACTTATATTCAATTGAATAGACTGCAAAGACAAGATATTTCATGTTCACACTGACAAACTTCACTTTTTTTGCAAATAATTATTAACTTAGAATTTAATGGCAGCAACACATTGCAAAAAAGGCATTTTTACCACTGTGTTCCATGGCCTTTCCTTTTAACAACACTCAGTAAAGGTTTGGGAACTGAGGAGACACATTTTTGAAGTGGAATTCTTTCCCATTCTTGCTTGATGTACAGCTTAAGTTGTTCAACAGTCTCCCTTCTCATATTTAGGCTTCATATTGCACCACACATTTTCAATGGGAGACAGGTCTGGACTACAGGCAGGCCAGTCTAGTACCCGCACTCTTTTACTACGAAGCCATGCTGTTGTAACACGTGGCTTGGCATTGTCTTGCTGAAATAAGCAGGGGCGTCCATGGTAACGTTGCTTGGATGGCAACATATGTTGCTCCAAAACCTTTCAGCATTAATGGTGCCTTCACAGATGTGTAAGTTACCCATGTCTTGGGCACTAATACACCCCCATACCATCACACATGCTGGCTTTTACACTTTGCGCCGATAAAAGTCCGGATGGTTCTTTTCCTTTTTGTCCACAGTTTCCAAAAACAATTTGAAATGTGGACTCGTCAGACCACAGAACACCTTTCCACTTTGCATCAGTCCATCTTTGATCAGCTTGGGCCCAGCGAAGCCGGCGGCGTTTCTGGGTGTTGTTGATAAATGGCTTTGGCTTTGCATAGTAGAGTTTTAACTTGCACTTACAGATGTAGCGACCAACTGTAGTTACTGACAGAGGTTTTCTGAAGTGTTCCTGAGCCCATGTGGTGATATCCTTTACACACCAATGTCGCTTTTTGATGCAGTACAGCCTGAGGGATCGAAGGTCCGTAATATCATGGCTTACGTGCAGTGATTTCTCCAGATTCTCTGAACCTTTTGATGGGGAAATCCATAAATTCCTTGCAATAGCTGGTTGAGAAATATTGTTCCTAAACAATTTTCTCAGGCATTTGTTGACATAGTGGTGACCCTCGCCCCGTCCTTGTTTGTGAATGACTGAGCATTTCATGGACGCTGCTTTTATACCCAATCATGGCACCCACCTGTTCCCAATTAGCCTGCACACCTGTGGGATGTTCCAAATAAGTCTTTGATGAGCATTCCTCAACTTTCTCAGTCTTTTTTGCCACTTGTGCCAGCTTTTTTGAAACATGCTGCAGGCGTCAAATTCCAAATCAGCTAATATTTGCAAAAAAATAGGTGTTAGAAAAGAACTTTCTAGACACAAACATGAAACAATTAATAATAAATTCAAGGGGGGGGGGGGCCATGAAAATAAGTCAGTCCCTTTTGGGGAGGGGGGGGGGGGGGCGGTGACAGAAAGTAAGGAACAGTGGGACGGGCCCCCCGGGGGGCACCGTGAGGTGTCGGGGGAAAGGGGGAATGGCGTAATAGCATCTTCAGTAAAGAACTATCTTGACACATCCAGATGAAAAACATCAGGAGGGGGGGGGGGGGTGAAAAACCCTTCTGTCCCCTAAGGGGGGGGGCGTGAGAGAAAAGAAATGGTTGAAATAAAAGCAACATGTCTTCTCTTTGTGCAGAAATGGCCCACAAGTACGACGGCTTGTCCCACTGCAAGCTGGCCTTGGTCTTCGCGGTGCTGATGGACCTCCTCGGGGTGATCTCCCTGCTCTTGGGGGTCTTCGCCCCCCTGGAGATCCGCGGACGAGACTTCGGGGATCTCCTGGTGTACTCGGGGGCTCTGCTGGTGCTGCTGTCCTTGGCGGGCTGGGTGCTGTGGTACAGCGGCAACATCGAGGGCCTGACGTCCAGGAAGGAGCTGGGGGACCCCATGGGCGGAGCCGTGGACCGCCTGGCTCGGTCCCTGAGCAGGAGGATACGTCTGCCCAGGACACACAGCAGCCCGACGTAGACGCGCGCTTCAAACGCCGCCCAAGGAGCGCCGTTGCTTCAAAAAATAAATTTCAATACGAGGCTGAAGTTAGCTTCTTCTTCAAAAGGGGCCGATACTGATGCTCGATACCAGACTGATATCTTTCACTTGAAATGTTACTAAGTAAAATACATGTGGGGTGTCCCACAGGGGTCAATCCTGGGTCCGCTACTTTTTAATCATGTACATTATAAACAGGAAGTGTTTTTTTGAGGGATAACTTGCAAAAATAAACTTGGAGAAAACCACTTTCATGTTGTTTGGAAGTCAGAAATGAGTGTCAAATTGGAAATTTGATGACAGAGATTGGAAGATTAGAAAAGTAAGTGACTCAAAAATAAATACAATTAAAAACGAACTAAGAAAAATAGATGTATAAATATTTCTATATTTTATTTGTAAAAATAAAGTAAATATAATGTTTGTGGGTGTTATTTTAGTACACTGGTAGATGAAATATGTATTCTCATAAAAGTACTCTTGAAATATGTATTCTCATAAAAGTACACTGGTAGATGAAATATGTATTGTCATAAAAGTACACTTGAAATATGTATTCTCATAATGAAATATGTATTGTCATAAAAGTACTCTTGAAATATGTATTCTCATAAAAGTACACTGGTAGATGAAATATGTATTGTCATAAAAGTACACTTGAAATATGTATTCTCATAATGAAATATGTATTGTCATAAAAGTACACTTGAACTATGTATTGTCATAAAAGTACACTTGTTGATGAAATATGCATTGTCATAAAAGTACACTTGAAATATGTATTGTCATAAAAGTACACTGTAGATAAAATATGTATTCTCATAAAAGTACACTTGAAATATGTATTTTCATAAAAGCACAATTGAAATATGTATTCTCATAAAAGTACACTTGAAATATGTATTCTCATAAAAGTCAGCATGTGTGTGATATGAATACCATAGGGTGTCATTTAGAGTAGTCAGTGTACAGCTTGTATATATATATATATATATATTGGCCCTGCGATGAGGTGGCGACTTGTCCAGGGTGTATACCGCCTTCCGCCCGATTGTAGCTGAGATAGGCTCCAGCGCCCTCCGCGACCCCAAAAGGGAATAAGCGGTAGGAAATGGATGGATGGATATATATATATATATATATATATAAATAAATGTGTACCACAACAATATTTGTTGTGGTACACATTTGTACACAATATTTGTGTATTCAGTGGATAATACACACATACAGCTTGTATAGTATATATATATATATATGTATATATATATATATATATATATATATATATATATATACAGTGGGGCAAAAAAGTATTTAGTCAGCCACGATTGTGCAAGTTCTCCCACTTAAAATGATGACAGAGGTCTGTAATTTTCATCATAGGTACACTTCAACTGTGAGAGACAGAATGTGAAAAAAAAATCCAGGAATTCACATTGTAGGAATTTTAAAGAATTTATTTGTAAATTATGGTGGAAAATAAGTATTTGGTCACTTCAAACAAGGAAGATCTCTGGCTCTCACAGACCTGTAACTTCTTCTTTAAGAAGCTCTTCTGTCCTCCACTCGTTACCTGTATTAATGGCACCTGTTTGAACTGGTTATCTGTATAAAAGACACCTGTCCACAGCCTCAAACAGTCAGACTCCAAACTCCACTATGGCCAAGACCAAAGAGCCGTCAAAGGACACCAGGAAAATAATTGTAGACCTGCACCAGACTGTGTAGAGTGAATCTACAATAGGCAAGCAGCTTGGTGTGAAAAAAATCAACTGTGGGAGCAATTATCAGAAAATGGAAGACATACAAGACCACTGATAATCTCCCTCGATCTGGGGCTCCACGCAAGATCTCATCCCGTGGGGTCAAAATGATCATGAGAACGGTGAGCAAAAATCCCAGAACCACACGGGGAGACCTGGTGAATGACCTGCAGAGAGCTGGGACCAAAGTAACAAAGGTTACCATCAGTAACACACTACGCCGACAGGGAATCAAATCCTGCAGTGTCAGACGTGTCCCCCTGCTTAAGCCAGTGCATGTCCAGGCCCGTCTGAAGTTTGCCAGAGAGCACATGGATGATACAGCAGAGGATTGGGAGAATGTCATGTGGTCAGATGAAACCAAAATAGAACTTTTTGGTATAAACTCAACTCGTCGTTTTTGGAGGAAGAAGAATACTGAGTTGCATCCCAAGAACACCATACCTACTGTGAAGCATGGGGGTGGAAACATCATGTTTTGGGGCTGTTTTTCTGCTAAGGGGACAGGCCGACTGATCCGTGTTAAGGAAAGAATGAATGGGGCCATGTATCGTGAAATTTTGAGCCAAAACCTCCTTCCATCAGAGAGAGCTTTGAAGATGAAACGTGGCTGGGTCTTCCAGCATGACAATGATCCCAAACACACCGCCCGGGCAACGAAGGAGTGGCTCCGTAAGAAGCATTTGAAAGTCCTGCAGTGGCCTAGCCAGTCTCCAGACCTCAACCCCATAGAAAATCTGTGGAGGGAGTTGAAAGTCCGTGTTGCTTGGCGACAGCCCCAAAACATCACTGCTCTCGAGAAGATCTGCATGGAGGAATGGGCCAAAATACCAGCTACTGTGTGTGCAAACCTGGTAAAGACCTATAGTAATCGTTTGACCTCTGTTATTGCCAACAAAGGTTATATTACAAAGTATTGAGTAGAATTTTTGTTATTGACCAAATACTTATTTTCCACCATAATTTACAAATAAATTCTTTAAAAATCCTACAATGTGAATTCCTGGATTTTTTTTTCACATTCTGTCTCTCACAGTTAAAGTGTACCTATGATGAAAATTACAGACCTCTGTCATCATTTTAAGTGGGAGAACTTGCACAATTGGTGGCTGACTAAATACTTTTTTGCCCCACTGTATATATATATATATATATGTATGTATGTATGTATGTATGTATGTATGTATGTATGTATGTATGTATGTATATATATATATATATATATATATATATATATATATATATATATGTATGTATGTATGTATGTATGTATGTATATATATATATATATATATATATACACACACACATATATATATATATATATATATATATATATATATATATATATATATATATACACACACACATATATATATATATACACATGTATATATATACATATATATATATATATATACACACACACACACATATATATATACAAACACATATATATATACATATATATATACATATATATATATACATACATATATATATATATATATATATACTATACAAGCTGTATGTGTGTATTATCCACTGAATACACAAATATTGTGTACAAATGTGTACCACAACAAATATTGTTGAACGTGTGAATACTTATTGTAACTATTGATATTACACTAAATTAATACTCCTAAATATGACAATCAAAATGTAAACATTTTTGTTTCGTTACCTTCATACCTTCCTCCCTTACTGCCTGATTTTCTTTAAAAAGAGAAAAAAATGTATACATAGATTTTCGGTGCATAACTTGTCAATTGTGCGCAAATAAAATGGTTATATACTGTATATATATATATATATATATATATATATATATATATATATATATATATATATATAAAATATATATATATATATATATATATATATATATATATATATATATATATATATATATATAATATATCTCACAATCCATATTGTGTTTTGGAAATTTAAACTGTGAGGCCTTAGAATTTCATATTCATGGATACATACAAGTCAATGACCACATTTTGTTGTTTTTAAAATATTATTAATGTCATATTTGGATGATCAAATTTTCGGTGTGAATCCTCAAGCTATTTGGACCAAAATACTTTCCCAAAAAAAACAATTAGTTTTTAAAAAATGCTTTATTTCTTTATATTTCCTCTTTCGAGGAACTGTTCATTCTGTTGTTCTATATTGTTCCAATAAATGGCATGTGCGTTCTAATAAAGTTATTTTTGTTAAAAAAAAGACTAGTCAGCAAATATCAGACAAACTATTAAGAGTTTTATTTTAGTCAAATACGTCATCTTAAGCTGAGGACCCTCGTACAAAAATTAACTAAAGTTTTGTTTGGACCAATATACGATACACATTTCAAGTAGAAACAAGTTGTAAAGTTTATTTTGGGAGTAATAAGCAAATAACACCAATCTACACTATATTGCCAAAAGTATTAGGCCAGCCATCCAAATGATGAGAATCAGGTGTCCTAACCACTTGGCCCGGTGTATCAAATCAAGCACTTAGGCATGGAGACTGTTTCTACAAACATTTGTGAAAGAATGGGCCGCTCTCAGTGATTTCCAGCGTGGAATTGTCATAGGATGCCACCTGTGCGACAAACCCAGTCGGGGAAATTTCCTCGCTCCTAAATATTCCAAAGTCAACTTTATTATAAGAAAATGGAAGAGTTTGGGAACAACAGCAACTCAGCCACCAAGTGGTAGGCCACGTAAACTTGCTACAGAGCTCCAAACTTTATGTGACCTTCCAATTAGCCCACGTACAGTATGCAGAGAGCTTCGCGGAATGGGTTTCCATGGTCGAGCAGCTGCATCTAAGCCATACATTACCAAGTCCAAACATATAACGAATACAATAATAAATTACAAATAATTGATTTACGTGGACCCCGACTTAAACAAGTTGAAAAACTTATTGGGGTGTTACCATTTAGCGGAATATGTACTGTACTGTGTAATCTACTAATAAAAGCTTCAATCAATCAATCAATCAAAAAGTTGGCACAAAAACAGTACAGTGAATTAATTTCAAACGTATATTTAAGCAGTTTGGTCTTTGTAGGGTAACATATGTGAAATAATTTACCTCACTTTGTTTAAAAGTCAAATATTATCTTGGCCGAGTAGTTTTCCATTGTTTACTACGATGACGTCATCAGAGAAGCGACGCCGAGTTCCTGGCGGGAAGTTAAAAGTTGCAGTTGGATAAAAACCGAATTAAAGTCGCTCGTTCCAAACAAGTTTGTGTGTTTTTGTCCTATAAAATACTTTTAACGCGCTACACGTCATTCATCAAACGCTACAACTGAAATTACTTGGTTTAATAGAATCGGTAAATACGTGAAATATAGCTTGTAATAGCATGTTGACACTGAGCACATTAGAGATTAAAAAATAAAAATATAATAAAAAAAATGTGCTTAAAAGACCGTGCAGATAATTTAACAGTGCCCAAAGAAATAGTCAAAATGTCAAATATACATAAAAGTACTTACTTGTTCTTCCCACGGCCTGCACCGGATGTGAACGACACAACTTCCGATGGGCCGTCACAGGGGAAATATGTCCGTGTAACACCATTAAAGTATTTTCTTTTTAAAAGCTAACATAAATATGAAAATACATTACATTTTTGAAGGGTTTGACTCAAAATATTCCAAGGTAAAATCAAATTTTAGGACTGACAAAAATGCTATTTAACTGGCATGACTTTTTATCATAGAATCGGTAAATAAGTGAAACATAGCTTATAATAGCATGTTGACACTGAGCACATTAGAGATAAAAAAAAATTGCTTAAAAGACCGTGCTGAGAATTTAACAGTGCCCAAAGAAATAGTCAAAATGTCAAATGTACATAAAAGTACTTACTTGTTCTTCCCACGACCTGCACCGGATGTGAACGACGTGACTTCCGGTGGACCGTCACAGGGGAAATATGTCAGTGTAACATTTCAGTATTTTCTTTCTAAAAGCTATCATAAATATGAAAATACATTAAATTTTTGAAGGGTTTGACTCAAAATATTCCAAGGTAAAATCAAATTTTGGGAGGGCTGACAAAATGCTTTTTAACTGGAATGACTCTTTATCGTAGAATGGTAAATACGTGGAACATAGTTTATAATAGCATGTTGACACTGAGCACATTAGAGATTAATAATAACAAAAATGTGCTTTAAAGATTGTGCTGAGAATTCAACAGTGCCCAAAGAAATAGTCAAAATGTCAAATGTACATAAAAGTACTTACTTGTTCTTCCCACGGCCTGCACCGGATGTGAACTTCCGGTGGATCGTCACAGGGGAAATATGTCAATGTAACACCACTAAAGTATTTTATTTCTAAAAGGTAACATAAATATGAAAATACATAAATATTTTTAAAGAGTTTGACTCAAAATATTCCAATTTTCGGAGGACTGACAAATGCTATTTTTCAAGATTTCAACGTAATTAGGGACAGAGGACCCTATTGAATTTCTAGCGTTTATTATTATACCGCCGCCTCTTTGAACTGTAATTTGACCCCCTTAACATGCTTCAAAACTCACCAGATTGGACACACACATCAGGACTGGCGAAAATTGCAATCTAATCAAAAAAAACCAAACCCCAAAACTCAAAATTGCGCTCTAGCGCCCCCTAGGAAGAAAACACAGACAAAACTGCCTCTAACTCCCAGTAGGAATGTTGGAGAGACATGAAACAAAAACCTCTATGTAGGTCTCACTTAGACCTATATTTTTTACACTATCAACCCCCAGCAAAAATCAACAGAAAGTTTGCAATTCCCCCTTCAAAACAAAAGTTGAGTAAAAACAGTCACCTTTTTTCAAACATTATCTCTCCTGAGCGCGTTTGTCGTGTCGGCTTCAAATTAGCAGAGGAGAGAGATTGAACCCTTCTGATTAAAAGTCGATGAAAGAGTTTTAATTACTGCTCCGGTTTGGATTTTATGAGCCCTCAAAGTCAGTCCCGTCCATCGCTGCTTGCAGCTTTAATTATATTTTAATTTGTATTTATTAAACAAGCAATCAGATCAACGTGCAGTTGGCTCAGTGGAAAAATAGTGTTTTGTTTTTGTTTACAATAATTCCATTTATACATTTTATTTCCCGTCAAACGTGTTTTACAGTGAATTGTATCTGCATTTATACATTCTATTTCTCGGAATGGCTCATATTTAATGATTCATTTTTAGTGCTCTTATCATATTGAACAAGCCAAATTGGAAGGTACTAATCATATATCACGTTTGCGTAAAGTTGATAGCGTTTGTGCAAAAAAAGAAAGAAAGGCAGGTTGTATTTAAATATTGCATAGGAACATGTAGGAAAAATGTCTCTGCTTGAGCTGTGCAGAAGATGAACACCATGTCATAGAAATAAATACATATGTGGAGGTATTTGTAACTCAAAGTACTTGGCGCAACAGAAAATACACAATATGTAAAAAAAATAATCTGTGAAGTAAAGCTGATTTTTTTTGTCCTGCTTCCAGTTGACAAGGAAATTAAATAATGTTCATAATCCAAACATTATGGATATGAGTTGACCTGTTGATTAAATATATGTGTCAAGAACAGAAAACATTCCCATTAAAAAAACCATGAAGGCTTCTGGGTTTTTGGATCGATCGAAGGAGAGGTTGATAAAGTTTGTTGCACCCAGCAGATGTTAGAGGACACAGCTTGGCATGGCGGAGGCGGGATTCAACCAGATGATCATGTGACTGCGTTCCGATCGCTGCGGCGCGGCCTGAGATACCGGCACACCGTCGTCGCTGGCGTCGTCTCCTGCAATGAGACAGGAAATAACCTCCAGGAAGTCACAATCAACAACTTCTTACAGTTGGCACGATAAAATGATACTTCTGCGTCGTAATGTCCCACCGTACCATTTTTTTTGAGGTAACCAGAGAGCTCTCGACTGATATTTTTTGCCTAAAATTGCGATTTCAAATACCTCTGTCTGAAATCGCCATGTAAAATCGCTGATGCTCATCAGTAGCATCTATATGGAAGGTCCAGACTAGACGAAAAAAAGTTAATAAATAATAATAATATCCCATAAATAATTAAATAAATAAATAATATATATTAAAAAAAGAAAACAATTCTAGATGGACGCCCTATTAAAGCAAGGGTTTTTATCCATGGCACATTCTAAAAACACAATAACTATTTTTTTTTTTTTTTTAAACATAAAAAATTGATTTAAAGAGCAAATAGGTGTAATGTAACGGAAAAAAACGTTGAAATATTGACATTAATAACACAAAGTTGACATGCAGGCTATTTTTTAAGTACGGCCCGCCAGCCTCGTCAATTTATCCGGCGAGACGTCATAGCTTCAACAAAGCATTGTGCTTTCAAATGAACCTTAAATACCAGGCAGACTTGGAATACTACTTACTTACTGTCATCTTGTGGACAATGGGAGTAAATATGATAAGTATGCAGAAATAAGAGCACCGTATTTACTTATATGACACAATCCAAACAACCTTCCCTAGTCATGGTGGGGGAAAAAAAATGCAACTAACATAAGTTCAACACACATAACACAACCTGCTCACTGAACCTTGTGGATATTATGAAAAGTGTCCAAAATCTCAAAATTACACTAATTTGGACTGATTTTTTTTGCTTTAAGTTGCGATTTCAGATACCTCCGTCTGAAATCGCCATGTAAAATCGCTAATGCTAATCAGTAGCATCTATATGGAATGTCCAACAAATGGTATGTTTTTTTTACGGTTTATTCCAAACTGTTGTGTTGCTTTAGCTTGATTCTTACATGTGTACTTTATGTGTATATGTATATAATATGTTTGTTTCCTGTGCAGGAACAACAACGACGTGTAACAATATATCAACTATTTTGTCGTCAGTTGTCGTCCGTCCGCTTAGCTCACGCTTACTTCCTGTTAAGATTGTTACGTTACAAGCTACATTTTTTATACATGAAAGGCCCTTCCTGAAAGTACAAACTCACATTGCTTCAGTCATTTCAAATGAATAATTCAATCTTGGAAAATAGTTATGAGTAAAAAAAAAACTAAAATTATTATCTTTATTGGAAAAAAAATTAAGTAGTTTTAGATAAGCATATTTTTTATTTGATTCAATTCATTTATTGGGATTTTTTTTATCCTATTGGATTATTAGACACATGTTGGGCCCCCCTGGACTAGACGAAAAAAAGTTAATAAATAATAATAATATTTCATAAATAATGAAATAAATAAATAAACAATATATATATAAAAAAAATAAAACAATTCTAGATGGACGCCCTATTAAAGCAAGGGTTTTTATCCATGGCACACTCTAAAAACACAAGAACTATTTTATTTTATTTTATTATTTAAACATACAAAATGGATTAAAAGAGCAAATAGGTGTAATGTAACGGAAACAACTTTGAAATATTGATGCAAACAATTATATTGCAAGCTACATTTTTTATACATGAAAAAGGATTCCAGGAAGTACAACTCACATTTTCACATTGCTTCAGTCATTTTAAGTGAATAATTCAATCTGGGAAAATAGTTAAAAGTAGAAAAGCCCTTAAATTATTATCTTTATTGGAAAAAATTAAATCGCTTTACATAAGCTTTTTTTTTGTTGATTACATTTATTTATTAGGATTTTTTTATCCTATTGGATTATTTTAACAACCCTTTTTGTTTTGTATATAAAGATTTTGATTGCTCAACCTTTGTGTTTGAAATATTGTAATACATTCAAGTGCCTACAATTGATCTGATTACCGTCTTTTTCGGACTATAAGTCGCAGTTTTTTTCATAGTTTATGAAAGCTGCATAATGTTTTTTTCCTTCTTTATTATGCATTTTCGGCAGGTGCGACTTATACTCCGGTGCGACTTATACTCCGAAAAATACGGTACTTTCAATATGTATTGTTTGTGTGTTCCCTACTTCCTGTTCCTGTCTACCGCGCTAAGCCTTCTGGGAAATGTAGTATATCATCATTCACTTCCTAGTTTCCATAGAGTCATATGTTTATATAACATTTATTAATCCAGGGTAAGACAATTAAGAACATATTTTCATTTCCAGATTTTGGCGCGCTCTACCTTCCACATTTTTCAGCCGATTCAAAGCGTTCCAACTTCAAACTGTTCAGCCTATTCGGGAAGAGCGGGATTTCCCTTGACAAGTTCAAAAAATTCCCAGATTTCCCAGAACTCCAGGTTCTCCGAGACATTTTTCCCATTCAAAATGAATTGACCATTTTTCAAACTTCCACCATTTCCACATTTTTCAACCGATTCAAACCATTCCACCTTCAACACATTCCACCATCCTGGAAATTCAAACTATACTTTTTCCCAGTTCAAAAAAATTCCAGGACTTTCCAGAATTCCTGCTTTTCCAAAGCCCTATTTCCACCCTTTTTTCTGGAGAGTGCACCTTCCACATTTTTCAACGCATTTCAACCGTTTCACCGTCAAAACATTCCTCTTAATCAGGACAAAAAAAACAAAGTTGTTTTTCGAACTGGAAAAATTCCCGGTTTTCCCGAAATTCCAGGAACTCTGTAATACTATTTCTCAATTCAACATATTACTACGATATTTCTTGACCGATTTGAAAAATTTCAACAGCAACCATTTCAACTCATTCAGACCATTCAAGTTTTTTACCATTTTCAAAAAAATTCCCGCTTTTCCCGAAATTCCCAATTTTTCCCGAATTTCAACGGGACATTCTTCAAACTTCCACAATTCCCACATTTTTCAACCGTTTCAAACCATTCCACCTTCAACACATTCAACTCATCCTGGACATATAAACTATAATTTTTCCATATTCAACAAATTTCCAGGAATTCCTGTTTTGTTATTTTTTAACACTATTTCCAACATTTTTCGTTTGTCTATTCCTTTTCCTTTTTAAATCCCATTTCAATCGTTCCACTGTCAAAACATTCCTGTTTTTTCCGAAATTCCAGGAATTTCATAATACAATTTCTCAATTAAAAAACTGTTACTACTTCAATATTTCTTGACCGATTCAAACGATTCCAACACCAACCAATTCAGCTCATTCAGGACGTTCATGCGCCTAATAATTTGAAAAAATTATCCCGCTTTTCCCAAATTTCCAGGAATTCCTGTTTTTTTAACCCTATTTCCAACCTTTTTCATTTGACTATTTATTTTCCTTTTTTCATCCCATTTCAACCGTTCCACCGTCAAAACATTCCTCTCAATCAGGACAAAAAACAAAGTTGTTTTTCTAACTGGAAAATTCCCGGTTTTCCCGAAATTCTGCAATACTATTTCTCAATTCAACATGTTACTATTTCAATATTTGTCGACCGATTTGAAAAATTTAAACAGCAACCATTTCAACTCATTCAGACCATTCAAGTTCTTTACCATTTACCAAAAAATTCCCGCTTTTCCCGTAATACCCAATTCTTTCTGAAATTCCTGTTGAAATCAACGGGACATTCTTCTAACTTTCACAATTCCCACAACCGATTCAAACCATTCCACTTTGAACACATTCAACTCATCCTAGACATATAAATTATAATTTTCACATTCAACAAATTTCCAGGAATTCCTGTTTTGTTCTTTTTAACACTATTTCCAACATTTTTCATTTGACTATTCCTTTTCCTTTTTTCATCCCATTTCAACCGTTCCACTGTCAAAACATTTTTCTTAGTCAGGAACTCGAAACATTCCTGTTTTTCCCGAAATTCCAGGAATTCCATAATACAATTTCTCAATTAAAAAACTGTTACTACTTCAACATTTCTTGACAGATTTAAACGATTCCAACACCAACCAATTCAGCTCATTCAGGACATTCATGCGCTTAATAATTTAAAAAATTATCCCGCTTTTCCCCAATTTCCAGGAATTCCTGTTTTTTTTAACCCTATTTCCAACCTTTTTCATTTGACTATTTATTTTCCTTTTTTCATCCCATTTCAACCGTTCCACCGTCAAAACATTCCTCTCAATCAGGACAAAAAACAAAGTTGTTTTTCTAACTGGAAAATTCCCGGTTTTCCCGAAATTCTGCAATACTATTTCTCAATTCAACATGTTACTATTTCAATATTTCTCGACCGATTTGAAAAATTTCAACAGCAACCATTTCAACTCATTCAGACCATTCAAGTTTTTTACCATTTTCCAAAAAATTCCCGCTTTTCCCGTAATTCCCAATTTTTTTCTGAAATTCCCGTTGAAATCAACGGGACATTCTTCAAACTTCCACAATTCCCACAACCGATTGAAACCATTCCACTTTGAACACATTCAACTCATCCTGGACATCCATCCATCCATCCATCCATCCATCTTCTTCCGCTTATCCGAGGTCGGGTCGCGGGGGCAGCAGCTTAAGCAGGGAAGCCCAGACTTCCCTCTCCCCAGCCACTTCGTCCAGCTCCTCCCGGGGGATCCCGAGGCGTTCCCAGGCCAGCCGGGAGAGATAGTCTTCCCAGCGTGTCCTGGGTCTTCCCCGTGGCCTCCTACCGGTCGGACGTGCCCGAAACACCTTCCTAGGGAGGCGTTAGGGTGGCATCCTGACCAGATGCCCGAACCACCTCATCTGGCTCCTCTCGATGTGGAGGAGCAGCGGCTTTACTTTGAGCTCCCCCCGAATGACAGAGCTTCTCACCCTATCTCTAAGGGAGAGCCCCGCCACTCGGCGGAGGAAACTCATTTCGGCCACTTGTACCCGTGATCTTGTCCTTTCGGTCATGACCCAAAGCTCATGACCATAGGTGAGGATGGGAACGTAGATCGACCGGTAAATCGAGAGCTTTGCCTTCCGGCTCAGCTCCTTCTTCACCACAACGGATCGATACAGCCTCCGCATTACTGAAGACGCCGCACCGATCCGCCTGTCGATCTCACGATCCACTCTTCCCCCACTCGTGAACAAGACTCCGAGGTACTTGAACTCCTCCACTTGGGGCAAGATCTCCTCCCCAACCCGGAGATGGCACTCCACCCTTTTCCGGGAGAGAACCATGGACTCGGACTTGGAGGTGCTGATTCCCATCCCAGTCGCTTCACACTCGGCTGTGAACCGATCCAGTGAGAGCTGAAGATCTTAGCCGGAGGAAGCCATCAGGACCACATCATCTGCAAATAGCAGTGACCTAATCCTGCAGCCACCAAACCAGATCCCCTCAACGCCCTGACTGCGCCTAGAAATTCTGTCCATAAAGGTTATGAACAGAATCGGTGACAAAGGGCAGCCTTGGCGGAGTCCAACCCTCACTGGAAACGTGTCCGACTTACTGCCGGCAATGCGGACCAAGCTCTGACACTGATTATACAGGGAGCGAACTGCCACAATAAGACAGTCCGTTACCCCATACTCTCTGAGCACTCCCCACAGGACTTCCCGGGGTACACGGTCGAATGCCTTCTCCAAGTCCACAAAGCACATGGACATATAAATTATAATTTTCACATTCAACAAATTTCCAGGAATTCCTGTTTGTTTTTTTAACACTATTTCCAACATTTTTCATTTGACTATTCCTTTTCCTTTTTTCATCCCATTTCAACCGTTCCACTGTCAAAACATTTTTCTTAGTCAGGAACTCGAAACATTCCTGGTTTTCCCGAAATTCCAGGAATACCATAATACAATTTCTCAATTAAAAACTGTTACTACTTCAACATTTCTTGACCGATTTAAACGATTCCAACACCAACCAATTCAGCTCATTCAGGACATTCATGCGCCTAATAATTAAAAAAAAAAAAAATTCCGCTTTTCCAAATTTCCAGGAAGTTCCCATTGAAATGAATGGGACATTTTTCCAAGTTGCACAATTCCCACAGTTTTCAACCTATTCAAACTAGAGATGTCCAATAATATCGGACTGCCGATATTATCGGCCGATAAATGCTTTAAAATGTAATATCGGAAATTATCGGTTTCAAAAAGTAAAATGTATGACTTTTTAAAACGCCGCTCTACGGAGTGGTACACGGACGTACGGAGAAGTACAGAGCAGTCGCGTCTCCCAGTCATACTTGCCAATTCTCACGAATTTCTCACGATTTCCACCCAGACAACAATATTGGAGGCGTGCGTGCCTTAAAATCACTGCAATTGCATGCCGGCCCAATCACATAAAATCTACGGCCTTTCACACACACAAGTGAATGCAAACATACTTGGTCAACAGCCATACAGGTCACACTGAGGGTGGCCGCATAAACAACTTTAACACTGTTACAAATATGCGCCACACTGTGAACCCACACCAAACAAGAATGACAAACACATTTCGGGAGAACATCCGAACCGTAACACAACATAAACACAACAGAACAAATACCCAGAACCCCTTGCAGCACTAACTCTTCCGGGACGCTACAATATACACCCCCCGCTTCCCCCTACTCCCCCACCTAAACCTCCTCATGCAATCTCTGGGAGAGCTTGTCCCAAATTCCAAGCTGCTGTTTTGAGGCATGTTAAAAAAAAGAATGCACTTTGTGACTTCAATAATAAATATGGCAATGCCATGTTGGCATTGTTCTCCATAACTTGAGTTGATTTGTTTTGGAAAACCTTGTTACATTGTTTAATGCAGGGGTCGGCAACCCGCGGCTCCGGAGCCGCATGCGGCTCTTTGATCACTCTGATGCGGCTCAGCTGCATACTTGCCGGCCACCCCAATTTTCCCGGGAGACTTCCGGATTTCAGTGCCTCTTGCAGTTAACTATCGGGATTAATATTCTCCGATTTTCACCCTTACATTAATAATAAGGGCGTGCCATGATGGTACAGCATTTTACGCCTTCTACAATCAGTATAAACAGTGTGCCAGCCAAGCATCTTGTTATTGGCATCTTCTGCTTACACACGTAAGTGACAGCAAAGCATACTTGGTTAACAGCCACACAGGTTACACTGACGGTGGTCATATAAAACAAGTTTAACACTCTTACTAATAATGCGCCACACTTTGAACCAAAACCAAACAAGAATGACAAGCACATTTCGGGAGAACATCTGCACCGTAACACAACATAAACACAACAGAACAAATACCCAGAATCCCATGCAGCCCTGACTCTTTCGGGCTACATTATACACTCCTGCTACCACCAAACCCGCCCCCACACCAACCCTGCTCCCTCACACATTAACCCCCCCCCTCTGTGCTTCGGTTAAGGTGGGCGGGGTTTGGTGGGGGGCGGGGGGGGGGTGTATAATGTAGCCCGGAAGAGTCAGGGCTGCACGGGATTCTGGGTATTTGTTCTGTTGTGTTTATGTTGTGTTACAGTGCAGATGTTCTCCAGAAATGTGTTTGTCATTCTTGTTTGGTGTGGGTTCACAGTGTGTCGCATATTTAGTAAGAGTGTTAAAGTTTTTTATACCGCCAGTGAAACCTGTGTGGTTGTTGAACAAGTATGCCTTGCTGTCACTTACTTGAGCAAGCAGAAGCCTCATACTATTGTGGTTGAACTGGCAATCTCGTTGTAGTGGGCGCTATATGCTGTACCATCACGGTACGTTCAAGAGATTAGTTTCCCTGAAATTTGGGCGGGTTGACAATTATGACGCTGTCAATCGCCATTCATATAAAACCTGCGGGCCGCATTAACATTCAAATTTCATATTAAGGTGTGGGCCGCGTGTCAGAGACCCTTGGTTTATACATAGCACAAAGCAAAAAAAACAACTTTATATGCATTGTAATTTCATTTTAAATTTCAAAAGATTTTTGTGGCTCCCATTGTTTTCTTTAATTTGTGAAACTGGTCAAAATGGCTCTTTGACTGGTAAAGGTTGCCGACCCCTGGTTTAATGCATCCAGCGGGGCATCACAACAAAATTAGGCATAATAATGTGTTCATTCCACGACTGTAAATATCGGTATCGGTTGATATCGGAATCGGTAATTAAGAGTTGGACAATATCGGAATATCGGATATGGGCAAAAAAGCCATTATCGGACATCTCTAATTCAAACCATTCCAACATCAACACATTCCACTCATCCTGGACATTCAAATGAACACTTTCCCAAGTTCCAAACCAAATTCCGGTTTTCCTGGAAATTCAAACTCTTCGACATTCAAACCATTTCAACATATAAACCATTTCTACATTCATCCTACATTCCATTAGCATTTCAGTTCTGCGTCAGCTCTTCAACATCCAAACCTTTCCAACTCTTCTAGTTACATAAAATGAACTAAAACAGTACAATATTTTGTACTACATTTGCTGCCATCTAGTGTCTACTTTTAACTTTGTAAAACGAGTAAAACACAGGATTTTTTTTTTTACAATTTTTGTTTAAAATCCTGTGCTTTTTATGGTGACAAAACGGCAACGTTGCTCCTTTTGACTCACCGATGCGGAAGTTGATGTAACCTTCTCCGCCGCTGAGGACGAGCTGAGCGGGCGTGACGGCGCTGCCGGGCGTGGACATCAAGCAGCCTGGGAAGAGAAGCCCGAGTGAAGATCAGCAGGGGGACAACTTCCTGCCACCAATGAAGAAAGTCTTTACCGGGGGCAGCGATGATGAAGCGGACCGCTTGTCGGTGACCATGGTAACACAGCTGGGCGGCGGCAACGGCACAGTGCGGCACGGAGACTGCTTCAGACGCTGTGGACGACAAACTCAGTGCTAGATCAGAGGTGTCCAAATTTGTGGGCGGTGTATCATTTTTTAACACACAATCGTTAGCAGTCCAATATTAGCATGCTAGCTTTTTTACAGGTATACATCTCAACCTCAAATATTTTGTTACTTCACAAATATTAGCTCATTTGGAATTTGATGCCTGCGACATGTTTCAAAAAAGCTGGCAAAAGTGGCAAAAAAGACTGAGGAAGTTGAGGAATGCTCATCAAAGACTTGTTTGGAACATCCCACAGGTGTGCAGGCTAATTGGGAACAGGTGGGTGCCATGATTGGAGCTTCCATGAAATGCTCAGTCATTCACAAACAAGGACGGGGCGAGGGTCACCACTTTGTCAACAAATGCCTGAGCAAATTGTTTAAGAACAACATTTCTCAACAAGGAATTTAGGGATTTCACCATCTACGCTCCATAATATCATCAAAAGGTTCAGAGAACCTGGAGACATCACTGCACGTAAGCCATGATATTACCGACCTTCGATCCCTCAGGCGGTACTGCACCAAAAAGCGACATCAGTGTGTAAAGGATATCACCACATGGGCTCAGGAACACTTCAGAAACCCACTGTCAGTAACTACAGTTGGTCGCTACATCTGTAAGTGCAAGTTAAAACTCTACTATGCAAAGCCAAAGCCATTTATCAACAACACCCAGAAACGCCGCCGGCTTGGGTGGGCCCGAGCTCATCTAAGATGGACTGATGCAAAGTGGAAAAGTGTCCTGTGGTCTAAAGAGTCCACATTTCAAATGTTTTTTTGGAAACTGTGGACGTCGTGTCCTCCGGAACAAAGAGGAAAAGAACCATCCGGATTGTTGTAGGCGCAAAGTGTAAAAGCCAGCATGTGTGATGGTATGGGGGTGTATTAGTGCCCAAGACATGGGTAACTTACACATCTGTGAAGGCGCCATTAATGCTGAAAGGTACATACAGGTTTTGGAGCAACATATGTTGCCATCCAAGCAACGTTATCATGGACGCCCCTGCTTATTTCAGCAAGACAATGCCAAGCCATGTGTTACAACAGCGTGGCTTCATAGTAAAAGAGTGCGGGTACTAGACTGGCCTGCCTGTAGTCCAGACATTGAAAATGTGTGAAGGCTAAAATATGAGAAGGGAGACTGTTGAACAACTTAAGCTGTACATCAAGCAAGAATGGGAAATAATTCCACCTGAGAAGCTTAAAAAATGTGCCTCCTCAGTTCCCAAATCTTTACTGAGTGTTGTTAAAAGGAAAGGCCATGTAACACAGTGGTAAAAATGCCTTTTTTGCAATGTGTTGCTGCCATTAAATTCTAAGTTCATGATTATTTGCAAAAAAAATAAAATAAGTTTCTCAGTGTGAACATGAAATATCTTGTCTTTGCAGTCTATTCAATTGAATATAAATTGAAAAGGATTTGTTGTATTCTCTTTTTATTTACCATTTACACAACGTGACAACTTCACTGGTTGGCAAAAGGGATTGAAGGTCACGGGCTTTCAATGTTGGTTTTCAGCCTTGCCGCTTACGTGCAGTGATTTCTCCAGATTCTCTGAACCTTTTGATGATATTACGGAGCGTAGATGGTGAAATCCCTAAATTCCTTGCAATAGCTGCTTGAGAAATGTTGTTCTTAAACAGTTTGCTCACGCATTTGTTGACAAAGTGGCGACCCTCGCCCCGTCCTTGTTTGTGAACGACTGAGCATTTCATGGAAGCTCCAATCATGGCACCCACCTGTTCCCTATTTGCCTGTTCACCTGTGGGATGTTCCAAATAAGTGTTTGATGAGCATTCCTCAACTTTTTTGAAACATGTTGCCATACTTGCCAACCCTCCCGGATTTTCCGGGAGACTCCCGAAATTCAGCGCCTCTCCCGAAAACCTCCCGGGACAAATTTTCTCCCGAAAATCTCCCGAAATTCAGGCGGGGCTGGAGGCCACGCCCCCTCCAGCTCCATGCGGACCTGAGTCCGCTTTCCCACAATATAAAGAACGTCTACAGTAAAGCAGTCCGTCTGCCGTAAACAGCAATGTTGTGACACTCTTAAACAGGACAATACTGCCATCTAGTGCATTTGATGAAAGCACTTTTGTGCTAACCCTAACCCTAATCAGAGAGGGTGTTCAGCATGGTTAGAAAAGATAGTGACAGAGAATAGAACAAGGATGGACAATTCAACCATTAACTCAACAATGAGTAGATGAGTGTTATGTGTGTGTATATGTGTAAATAATGAACACTGAAATTCAAGTATTTCTTTTATTTATATATTTATATATATATATATATATATATATATATATATATATATATATATATATATATATATAGCTAGAATTCACTGAAAGTCAATTATTTCCTATATATATATATATATATATATATATATATATATATATATATATATATATATATACTCCTCCCCTCTTAACCACGCCCCCGCCCCAACCACGCCCCCCGCACCCACCTCCCGAAATTGGAGGTCTCAAGGTTGGCAAGTATGCATGTTGCAGGCATCAAATTCCAGATGAGCTAATATTTGCAAAAAATAACAATGTTTTCCGGTTCGAACGTTAAATATCTTGTCTTTGCAGTCTATTCAATTGAATATAAGTTGAAAAGGATTTGTTGTATTCTCTTTTACACAACGTGACAACTTCACTGCTTTTGGGTTTTGTATATATGGCGGTATGAGGCTAACTTCCTCACTCGTGGTGCTGCTGCACGGTAAAATTTGCTGATTGGCCCGCGGACCATTGACACCTTTTCACTGTGGCCCTTAGGCAAAATGTTTGGCTACCCCGGATGTAATCAATGGAGCCAATCTAAGGCTCGGAGCGTGAAATGATGACGTCAGCTAGGTGGGAAGACAAACGACTCCAAAGAGTCCAGTTGGGATGGAGAAGACAAAAACAGACTATCTTTGAATCTCAGTAAAACTAAAATAATGCTATTTGGTAATAGTAGAAAAGAGCATCATACACAAATACAAATAGACGGAGTAGACATAGAAAGGGTAAAAGAAACTAGATTTTTGGGAGTATTAATAGATGATCAAATGAACTGGAAATCTCATATACAAAACATACAACATAAGGTGGTAAAAAACATTTCAATAATGAATAAAGCAAAATATGTCCTGGGCCAAAAATCACTACATATTCTCTACTGCTCGCTAGTGTTACCATATCTGAGTTATTGTGCAGAAATATGGGGAAATAACTACAAATGTGCGCTACATTCGCTAACCGTGTTACAAAAAAGATCAGTTAGAATAATACATAATGTTAGAGAACATACAAAGCCTTTATTTATTAAGTCAGAAATATTAAAGTTCGGTGATTTGGTAAAATTGCAAACAGCTAAAATGATGTACAAAGCAAACTATAACCTGCTACCAAAGAATGTACAATAATTCTTCTCAACTAAAGAGGAGAAATATAACCTTAGAGGAAAAAATAATTTAAAACATTTATATGCACGTACAACACTTAGAATTTTTAGCATATCAGTATGTGGAATTAAATTATGGAATGGATTAAGTAAAGAAGTTAAAAATTGTACTGATATGATCCAGTTTAAGAGGTTGTTCAAAATAATTGTGCTTACAGAGTACAAAGAAGAATAATTATGAGAAATACTTTCAACCTTATTGAAAATAAGATATTCTTCATCTCAGTATGTTAATAATGACTGAATTAATTAATTAATTACATATTACAAAACTGTTGCATACTAATTCATAGATGTTATTTTATTATATAAAAGGTCAGTAAATGATTCTATATATTTGTAAACGCTTTGAAGTGGGAAAGGGGTAGGATTAAATAAGCTTTGCTTCTTCCTACTCCTTTTCGGGCATGATGTAAAATGAAATGATATGAAATTGTGTGATGTATTATGATGTAAGTGTGTTCATGTTCCAAATAAACTAGAAGAAAAAAAAAGAAAAAAAAAGAAGACAAAGTCAACTTACTTCCAGACAGCGGCATGGAGAGGATGGCTCCGCCCCCTGTGCCCACCCACAGGCGACCAGAGATGACAGCCAGGGAGGAGATCTGAAGAGGGGAGAGGGCCAGGAACGCTTGGCCTGCAGACACGCAATCATAGAAGGGTGAGTTGACAATACAGATGGCAGAATATCCTACAAACACATGTTTATAATATCCATACTTGCCAACCTTGAGACCTCCGATTTCGGAGGTCTCAAGGTTATATACACATATATATATATATATATATATATATATATATATATATATATATATATATATATATATATATATATATATATATATATATATATATATATATACACACACATGTATATATATATATATAAATATATATATATATATATATATATACACACACATGTATATATATATATATATATATATATATATATCTACATCCTGAAAATATGCAAACAAAACTGTGTTTAGATAATTGATACTTCAAACTTGCATAAATAAATCTTAAGGAATATAACATAACTTGGCTTCTGAGAGCTTCAAAATGTAATGAAAAAAATTCTAAAGTTGTTGATAAACAAGCAATTATTTTAATAATTAAATATGGTCATTTTAAATGAATTATTATGATCATTTAAAATTCATTATTTCCAATATATTTATTTTAATGTGTAATTCTATGGCTGGATGTAATAAGGAGTCAGAAAAAATACAAATAAAAATACAATTAATTTTGATGTTTTTAGCAAAATATAGTAAAAATGTATTTAGTTGTTTTTTTTAAATTAATAAACATATTTATTTTTAGGTAAGATAAACATAATAATACAATTTATCTCTAGTCTGGATGATTTAGTTCTTGTCACCCTGTTGTCCTCCTGTCATAAAAAAAAGACTGTCCTCACTCAGGTCCACATGGAGCTGGAGGGGGCGTGGCCTCCAGCTCCGGCTGAAAATCGGGAGATTTTCGGGAGAATATTTGTCCCGGGAGGTTTTCGGGAGAGGCGCTGAATTTCGGGAGTCTCCCGGAAAATTCGGGAGGGTTGGCAAGTATGATAATATCACTAAACATCACAAGTCAAAGTTGGAATTCAGACATGATTATAGACATTATTCAGACATATCGGAATATCAGCAAAAAAGCTCTAGTAAGAAGTATTTTATTTATTATTGGTTAGCTTCAGAATAACAATGTTATTAAAAAGAATAAGAGACTTATTATACTCTAAAAATGTTGGTCTTACTTAAAGGGGAACATTATCACCAGACCTATGTAAGCGTCAATACATACCTTGATGTTGCAGAAAAAAGACCATATATTTTTTTAACCGATTTCCGAACTCTAAATGGGTGAATTTTGGCGAATTAAACACCTTTCTATTATTCGCTCTCGGGAAGCAATCCACCATTTTCTCAAACACCGAGTCAAATCAGCTCTGTTATTTTCCGTTTTTTCGACTGTTTTCCGTACCTTGGAGACATCATGCCTCGTCGGTGTGTTGTCGGAGGGTGTAACAACACGAACAGGGACGGATTCAAGTTGCACCAGTGGCCCAAAGATGCCAAAGTGGCAAGAAATTGGACGTTTGTTCCGCACACTTTACCGACGAAAGCTATGCTACGACAGAGATGGCAAGAATGTGTGGATATCCTGCGACACTCAAAGCAGATGCATTTCAGGGACAAAGGACCTCGCTAGCACGGCAAGCAATGGCGGCAGTTTGTTACCGCAGACGAGCGAGCTAAACCCCCTGGATGTCTTGGCTCACACAGTCCCTTATGCCACCGAAGATGATCAAGAGAAGAATATCGACCCTAGCTTCCCTGGCCTGCTGATATCAACTCCAAAACTGGACAGATCAGCTTTCAGGAAAAGAGCGCGGATGAGGGTATGTCTACAGAATATATTAATTGTCTGCACTCTCAAAGTGCATGTTGTTGCCAAATGTATTTCATATGCTGTAAACCTAGTTCATAGTTGTTAGTTTCCTTTAATGCCAAACAAACACATACCAATCGTTGGTTAGAAGGCGATCGCCGAATTCATCCTCACTTTCTCCGGTGTCGCTGGCTGTCGTGTCGTTTTCGTCGGTTTCGCTTGCATACGGTTCAAACCGATATGGCTCAATAGCTTCAGTTTCTTCTTCAATTTCGTTTTCGCTACCTGCCTCCACACTACAACCTTCCGTTTCAATACATGCGTAATCTGTTGAATCGCTTAAGCCGCTGAAATCCGAGTCTGAATCCGAGCTAATGTCGCTATAGCTTGCTGTTCTTTCCGCCATGTTTGTTTGTGTTGGCTTCACTATGTGACGTCACAGGAAAATGGACGGGTGGTTAAAATCAGGCACTTTGAAGCTTTTTTTAGGGATATTGCATGATGGGTAAAATTTTGAAAAAAACTTCGAAAAATATAATAAGCCACTGGGAACTGATTTTTAATGGTTTTAACCCTTCTGAAATTGTGATAATGTTCCCCTTTAAAAATGCACGCATTTAGTTGTATTCAGTGTTAAAAAATATTATATGGCTCTCACGGAAATACATTTTAAAATATTTGGCTCTCATGGCCAACGTTCCCTCTAAGGTGTGCGCCTGTGCAACTGCGCACTGCTCAAGCGTCCTCTGCGCACGGCAAATCTATGCCACGCACAAAATCAAATAAAAAAAATAAGCGCATAACAATTTTCGACAAACGGACACGACAGAGAAAACAGTTTTCGTCATCATTGTTCAATTATTGTAAAGTCTGTCGAGACGCTTTGAGGACATGAATTCCATCCATCACTTTACTGAGCAAAACTCTTTATTGTCGGCCATAAACACATCACCAAAACATTAGCAAAAGTGGTCATTTTCTGCAGTACAAACCAGACCAAAAGCAACTTTGTTATATCAACAGCAGCCGCTCGCTCTTTCTCACGTGCGCCAACACATGCACATATGGCACTTAGCCAGTGATGCGTTTACAGACACACAAAAAGTCGGACAACTCCAACACCACACATAAAGTGTCATTCCAGGTCGTTACACTATGATTTACCAATCAAATGTGTGCTTATTCTAGTGTCATTTATTAGGAATCTTAATTTATAAATATTAATCATGAAATGCTGTTAGTATATTAAATACATACTAATAAAAATATATTTTTTACAAACAGGAAGTTGCAGGAATGTACACATGATCCCCTGCTTACATCTCATTGTGCAACATGTGAATGTTTTAATGGGAACTAATGCAATGTCTGAAAGAGGTACAAACGATTTCCAAAGCAGGACCTCCACCCAGACAAACAATACAAGTACACAATATTTGTTGTTATTGTCATTGTAAGTGGGCCTAAACACTTACATTAGAAATGGAAATGACTGCTGTCATTTGATTATAATAATAAGAGAATGTTGTCTGTCTATCTGTGTTGGCCCTGCGGTGAGGTGGGGACTTGTCCAGGGTGTACCCCGCCTTCTGCCCGAATGCAGCTGAGAGAGGCTCCAGCACCCCCCGCGACCCCGAAAGGGACAAGCGGTAGAAAATGGATGGATGGATGGAGATTGAAGTTGTTATTTAGTCAGGTTTGGGACAGGTGTGCTGCCGGTGTAGCCACAGTGTGCACGTGTGATGTTGCTCACATGGGCTCCACTGAATACTCAGGGACTTTTTGCTCACACACATGAACAATTAGAGGGAACATTGCTCATGGCTCTCTCAGCCAAAAAGGTTCCCGACCCCTTCATTAAAAAAAAAAAAATCCATCCGTCATCATTAGAGATGTCCGATAATGGCTTTTATTGCCGATATTCCGATATCGTGCAACTCTTAATTACCGATTCCGATATCAAGCGATACCGATATATACAGTCGTGGAATTAACACATTATTATGCCTAATTTTGTTGTGATGCCCCGCTGGATGCATTAAACAATGTAACAAGGTTTTCCCAAATAAATCAACTCAAGTTATGGAGAAAAAAAATGCCAACATGGCACTGCCATATTTATTATTGAAGTCACAAAGTGCATTCTTTTTTTTAACATGCCTCAAAACAGCAGCTTGGAATTTGGGACATGCTCTCCCTGAGATTGCATGAGGAGGTTTAGGTGGGGGAGTAGGGGGAAGCGGGGGGTGTATATTGTAGCGTCCCGGAAGAGTTAGTGCTGCAAGGGGTTCTGGGTATTTGTTCTGTTGTGTTTATGTTGTGTTACGGTGCGGATGTTCTCCCGAAATGTGTTTGTCATTCTTGTTTAGTGTGGGTTCACAGTGTGGCGCATATTTGTAACAGTGTTAAAGTTGTTTATGCGGCCACCCTCAGTGTGACCTGTATGGCTGTTGACCAAGTATGCCTTGCATTCACTTGTGTGTGTGAAAAGCCGTAGATATTATGTGATTGGGCCGGCATGCAATTGCAGTGATTTTAAAGCACGCCTCCAATATTGTTGTCTGGGTGGAAATCGTGAGAAATTCGTGAGAATTGGCAAGTATGACTGGGAGACGCGACTGCTCTGTACTTCTCCCTACGTCCGTGTACCACTCCGTACAGCGGTGTTTTAAAAAGTCATACATTTTACTTTTTGAAACCGATACCGATAATATCCAATATTACATTTTAAAGCATTTATCGGCCGATAATATCGGCAGTCCGATATTATCGGACATCTCTAGTTTGAATAGGTTGAAAAATGTGGGAATTGTGCAACTTGGAAAAATGTCCCATTCATTTCAATGGGAACTTCCTGGAAATTTGGGAAAAGCGGGATTTAAAAAAAAAAAATGATTAGGAGCTTGAATGTCCTGAATGAGCTGAATTGGTTGGTGTTGGAATCGTTTAAATCGGTCAAGAAATATTGAAGTAGTAACAGTTTTTTAATTGAGAAATTGTATTATGGAATTCCTGGAATTTCGGGAAAACCAGAAATGTTTCGAGTTCCTGACTAAGAAAAATGTTTTGACAGTGGAACGGTTGAAATGGGATGAAAAAAGGAAAAGGAATAGTCAAATGAAAAATGTTGGAAATAGTGTTAAAAAAAACCCAACAGGAATTCCTGGAAATTTGTTGAATGTGAAAATTATAGTTTATATGTCCAGGATGAGTTGAATGTGTTCAAAGTGGAATGGTTTGAATCGGTTGTGGGAATTGTGGAAGTTTGAAGAATGTCCCGTTGATTTCAACGGGAATTTCAGAAAAAATTGGGAATTACGAAAAAAGCGGGAATTTTTTGGAAAATGGTAAAAAACTTGAATGGTCTGAATGAGTTGAAATGGTTGCTGTTCAAATGTTTCAAATCGGTCGAGAAATATTGAAATAGTAACATGTTGAATTGAGAAATAGTATTACGGAATTTCGGGAAAACCGGGAATTTTCCAGTTCGAAAAACAACTTTGTTTTTTGTCCTGATTGAGAGGAATGTTTTGACGGTGGAACGGTTGAAATGGGATGAAAAAGGAAAATAAATAGTCAAATGAAAAAGGTTAGAAATAGGGTTAAAAAAACAGGAATTCCTGGAAATTTGGGAAAAGCGGGATTTTTTTTATTTTTATTATTAGGCGCATGAATGTCCTGAATGAGCTGAATTGTTTGGTGTTGGAATCGTTTAAATCGGTCAAGAAATATTGAAGTAGTAACAGTTTTTTTTAAATTTATTACGGCTCAGACTCCTGCCACCGCCGTTCATCTATCTGTGCGCTCCAGTGAGAGCACCGCGGGCCACGCCCACGGGCGTTCCCTCTCCGCACGGCTGCAGGAGATCTGCAATCAGTGCACCTGCCTGGGATGAACGAGCTGCCTTCATAAGCCCGCACAACCTGCCATGCCATTCCGGAATATAGTCTTCTGTACCCGTCTGCCCTTGTTCCTGTGTTGGCGAGATGTGCGTCTCGTCACCTTTTTGTTCCCTTGCTTGCCGGACTGCCCTTTTGGATTCTCGACCTCCCGCTAGGAAACGGATCTTGTCTCTTCTCTCCTGCCCCACGGACTTACGTGTACCATCGCTCTTGACAAAATTTGGTAACACACACCTCAGCTAATCACACACATAGCCACACACCACATACACTTTTGGATCTAGTTCACACTCCATTTCCTTAGTTTATTGTCTATTGTTTGATTATTATATATATATATATATATATAGAGTAAATATATATAATAAATCTATAGAGCAACATTCCCCCTGGTGTCTGCTGCCGTCATCTCCCCTTAGTAAACCATAACATTATTATGCTTAATTTTGTTGTGATGCCCCGCTGGATGCATTAAACGATGTAACAAGGTTTTCCAAAATAAATCAACTCAAGTTATGGAAAAAAATGCCAACATGGCACTGCCATATTTATTATTGAAGTCACAAAGTGCATTATTTTTTTTAACATGCCTCAAAACAGCAGCTTGGAAATTGGGACATGCTCTCCCTGAGAGAGCATGAGGAGGTTGAGGTGGGCGGGGTTGGGGGGGTGTATACTGTAGCGTACTGGAAGAGTTAGTGCTGCAAGGGGTTCTGGGTATTTGTTATGTTGTGTTTATGTTGTGTTACGGTGCGGATGTTCTCCCGAAATGTGTTTGTCATCCTTGTTTGGTGTGGGTTCACAGTGTGGCGCATATTTGTAACAGTGTTAAAGTTGTTTGTACGGCCACCCTCAGTGTGACCTGTATGGCTGTTGACAAAGTATGCTTTGTGTGTGTGAAAAGCCGTAGATATTATGTGATTGGGCCGGCACGCAAAGGCAGTGCCTTTAAGGTTTATTGGCGCTCTGTAATTCTCCGATACCGACAATTTCCGATATCACATTTTAAAGCATTTATCGGCCGATAATATTGGCAGCCCGATATTATCGGACGTCTCTAGTCGTCATAATGATTGTGAACGATAGGCAAAATTCCCCCCAAAAAGAGCAGTTCCCCTTTAAGTGTGGCTTTAACATTTTTATGACTGAGACCCTTCTGGGCCCCCAGGGCCAAACCTGAGGGGAGCAAAAAGAAAAATATCAAAATGCTCTAATTTTTCAGTGTGCGGCCCCCCAGTGGAAAAAGTTTGGACACCCCTGCTTTGGAGGTTCCACCATATAATGAAAATAAAGCAGAGAGGAGCACCTAATGATTTGGTCACCAGAGCAGTGACGTCCACTTCCTGCAGGGGGCGCCCAGTCGACCAGTCAAACAGCCTGAGCACGGGGTCCAGTCTGCAAGCGGTCCAGACGCCACTTCCTCCGGCACACAGGAAACGGACCTGCTGCTCGCTGCGCTCCGAGACTGAGAAGACATGCTGCAAAGATCAAGAAGAGAAAATTGTGCCTCCCGGATGAAAGAAAAGATGTACTGATGGCGGTTTGAGTACCTCCACCTTTCTGCTGTGGAGGTCAACCACGTGCACTTTGTTCCAATATCCCACCCACAAGTGTGCACCTTTGGCCAGGCAGCAGCGAATGGGCTGCACGGGGTTCGAACCCACGGGCATCAGCGAGTGGGACCGCAGGTTCCAGCCGCCTGTCGGACCACGGCACGTCACATCAGCCGCGACAAGGACAAGGACAAGGACAAGGACATGGGCCGCTCTTACCTGCACTGCTGGAGAAGAAAGCCAAGGTCCCGTCACTCAAGCCGGCTACCACTCGACCCTGGGAGTAGCTGTGAGGCGCACAAAGTAGGACATTAGAAAACTAGACAGGAAAGGTTTATTTACATTTCCCCACGCCAACTTACACGAGCGAGTGGACACTTTCCGAGAGGGAGACGGACAGAAGACAACGCCCCCTGCCTGCGGAAGCCGAATGGATCACTATGCTGGGGGACAAAACAATCAAGATATGAGGAGAGCGGAAATTGAACTACAAACCCCAAGTTGTCACGTTGTGTATCCTTTTCAACTTATATTCAATTGAATAGACTGCAAAGACAAGATATTTAACGTTCGAACTGGAAAACTTTTGGCAAATATTAGCTCATTTGGAATTTGATGCCTGCAACATGTTTCAAAAAAGCTGGCACAAGTGGCAAAAAAGACTGAGAAAATTGAGGAATGCTCATCAAACACTTATTTGGAACATCCCACAGGTGAACAGGCTAATTGGGAACAGGTGGGTGCCATGATTGGGTATAAAAGCAGCTTCCGTGAAATGCTCAGTCATTCACAAACAAGGACGGGGCGAGGGTCACCACTTTGTCAACAAATGCCTGAGCAAATTGTTTAAGAACAACATTTATCAACCAGCATTTGCAAGGAATTTAGGGATTTCACCATCTACGCTCCGTAATATCATCGAAAGGTTCAGAGAATGTGGAGAAATCACTGCACGTAAGCGATGATATTACGCACCTCGGATCCCTCAGGCGGTACTGCATCAAAAAGCAACATCAGTGTGTAAAGGATATCACCACATGGGCTCAGGAACACTTCAGAAAACCACTGTCAGTAACTACAGTTGGTCGCTACATCTGTAAGTGCAAGTTAAAACTCTACTACGCAAATACTATGCGTCTTCTCCCCGTCATCTTTGTTGTAGCGGTGTAGCGTGCAAGGACGGGGGTGGAAGAAGTGTAACTGTTTTAATGACATTCAGACTTTACTTCAGTCAATAAGGGAGCAGCATAAACCCTCCCGGATTTTCCGGGAGACTCCCGAAATTCAGCGCCTCTCCCGAAAACCTCCCGGGACAAATTTTCTCCTGAAAATCTCCCGAAATTCAGGCGGAGCTGAAAGCCACGCCCCCTTCAGCTCCATGTGGACCTGAGTGACGTCAGGTGCGCAACCCCACGTAAATCGTTGGCCAACCAAAAAGTAACCCCAGTACGCTATAGCCAACATTCACCAGGAGATGGCAACAGACAAACATAGATCACTCTAATACATTATTCCCCTTTTAGAAACTTATAGAAGTTACTCAAAATAAATAAACAACCCAACCAAAAAATGCAGCAGCTCCATTAAAAAACTGTACTTAAGCCACATTCTTTTTTTTTTTTTTTAGTACTGAACTCTTAACCCTCATTTGTAAAAAAATAACATGCTTATTATACAAACAGTATTTGTACACCTTTAACACAGATTTTTATACTGTCTTCAGAGATTCAGTTTTTTTGGTGGTACTCGAAACCTTTCTGGGTACCTGCGAAAGGGTGTTCAGCATGGTTAGTGACAGAGAATAGAACAAGGATGGACAATTCAACCCTTAACTCAACAATGAGTAGATGAGTGTTATGTGTGTGTATATGTGTAAATAAATGAACACTGAAATTCAAGAATGTATTTTATTTATATATATATATAAAAAATACTTGACTTGGTGAATTCTAGCTGTAAATATACTCCTCCCCTCCTAGCCCCGCCCCCAACCACGCCCCCCCCCCCCCCCCCCCCGACCACGTCCCCCCCCCCACCTCCCGAAATCAGAGGTCTCAAGGTTGGCAAGTATGGCATCTCCTCATCCGGAAACAACAACAACGCCGGAAACTTTTTAATTAATTGATTTGAAAAATAGAAGTTTTCAAAATAAAAAATAAAGTACACTTAAAATATAAACAAAGTTTATCTTAGTTAACTGAAAAGAAAATAATACAAACTTTTAAATGAATTAATTAGAAAAATATTTGAAGCTCTCAAAATAAAATTTAAATATACTTAAAGTATAAACAAAGCTTATGCTAGTTAAAACAAAATAATATGACCTTATAAATTATTTTGAAAAATATTAGAAGCTCTCAAAATAAAACTAAAATATATTAAAAATATAAAGAAAGTTTAATTGATTGGTTAATTTAAAAAATAAAACAATACTAACTTATGAACAACCATAATAAACATGGTTAAATATGTAACTCAACATTAATATTTTCGTACAGGCAGAATTTTTGACACACTAGGTTACGCAGTTACACAATCGTATCATTAGGGACCGCAATGTCCCTTTGGGACAGAGGACCCTATTGTAATTGTAAGGTTTTATTATTATTATTCCGCCGCCTCTTTGAGCTGTAATTTGACCCCCTTAATATGCTTCAAAACTCACCATATTTGACACACACATCAGGACTGGCGAAAATTGCAATTTAATAAAAAAAAAAAACTCAAGCGCCCCCTAGGAAAAAACACAGACAAAACTGCTTGCAACTTCCGTTGGAACGTCGTAGAGACATGAAACAAAAACCTCTATGTAGGTCTGACTTAGACCTAGATTTCATACATTGACTTCCTTCAGCAAAAATCAACAGGAAGTTGGCAATTCCCCCTTCAAAACAAAAGTTTAGTAAAAACAGTCACTTTTGCCTCTTTGAGCTGTAATTTGACCCCCTTAACATGCTTCAAAACTCACCAAACTGGACACACACATCAGGACTGGCAAAAATTGCGATCTAGTAAAAAAACAACAACCCCAAAACTCAAAATTGCGCTCTAGCGCCCCCTAAGAAGAAAACACAGACACAACTGCTCCTAGGAAGAAAACTCAGACAAAACTGCCTGTAACTTCCAGTAGGAATGTCGTAGAGACATGAAACAAAAACCTCTATGTAGGTCTCACTTAGACCTACATTACATACACTGACAACCCCCAGCAAAAATCAACAGGAAGTTTCCAATCCCCTTTCAAAACAAAAGTTGTTATTCTTATTATACTGCCGCCTCTTTGAGCTGTAATTTGACCCCTTTAACATGCTTCAAAACTCACCATATTTGACACACACTTTAGGACTGGCAAACATTGCGATCTAATCAAAAAACCTAGCCCCAAAACTCAAAAATGCGCTCTAGCGCCCCCTAGGAAGAAAACACAGACAAAACTGCCTGTAACTTCCAGTAGGAATTTCGTAGTGACATGAAACAAAAACCTCAATGTAGGTCTCATTCAGACCTAGATTTCATCTTTCAGCTAAAATCAACAGGAAGTTGGCTATTCCCCCTTCAAAACAAAAGTTTAGTAAAAACAGTCACTTTTGCCTCTTTGAGCTGTAATTTGACCCCCTTAACATGCTTCAAAACTCACCAAACTGGACACACATCAGGACTGGCAAAAATTGCAATCTAATAAAAAAACAACAACCCCAAAACCCACAATTGCGCTCTAGCGCCCCCTAGGAAGAAAACACAGACAAAACTGCTCCTAGGAAGAAAACACAGACAAAACTGCCTGTAACTTCCAGTTGGCATGTCATAGAGACATGAAACAAAAACCTCTATGTAGGTCTTACTTAGACCTACATTTCATATATTGACAACCCCCAGCAAAAATCAACAGGAAGTTTGCAATTCCCCCTTCAAAACAAAAGTTTTGTAAAAACCGGTCACCTTTTTCAAACATTATCTCCTCTGAGCGCGTTTGTCGTGTTGGCTTCAAACTAGCACAGGAGAGAGATTGAACCCTTCTGATTAAAAGTTGACCAAAGAGTTTTAATTACTGCTCCGGTTTGGATTTTATGTGCCGTCAAAGTCGGTCCCGTCCATCGCTGCTTGCAGCTTTAATTAATATTTGTATTCTATTCTTACAAGGGAAAAAAACAACAGTAAAAAAAGGGCAATAAACTCGGTATGTAATGAGGAAAAAGCTGAAAATTTAACAATAATATACTTAGTCACCTTATCGCCTATAATTCAAAGCTGACACAATATCCGTTTTTAGCATTCTTTGAAAATAAAAGAAATATCAATATGGCCCCCGCATACTTTGACTTTCCAATATGCGGCCCTTGGTGGAAAAAGTTTGGAAACCTCTGATCTGAAATATCAAAAGTATCGATACTTTGATTAGAGAATCAAAATACACGGACAACATTCACACACTAGGGACAATTTAGTGTTGTCAATCAGCCTATCAGGTGCATGTCTTTGGAGGTGGGAGGGGCCTATCCCCAGGTGCATGTCTTTGGAGGTGGGAGGGGCCTATCCCCAGGTGCATGTCTTTGGAGGTGGAAGGGGCCTATCCCCAGGTGCATATCTTTGGAGGTGGGAGGAAGCCGGAGCACCTGGAGGGAACCCACGCGGTCACAGGGAGAACATGCAAACTCCACACAGAAAGACCCCGATAATCAAACCCAGAACCTTCTCGCTGTGAGACGCCAGCCGCTAACCACTGCGCCATCGTGCTAAGAAGCATCATGTAAAAATAAACTACAACAACACACATCTCAACAAGCAAATGTTGACAAGTTCTGGGGGGAAAGTGTCCTAAATTCCAGTGTGCATGTTTGTCTGCTTATGGAGTGCTTATTCAGCAAACTTTACCTTCCTTCCTGAGTTCCAATCCACACAGTTCCTGGAGAGTCTCCTGACATAACACAAACAGGAACGTGTCAGAAGGTCTGATGGTGCTGATCAGTTCTACCAGTCAAATAGTCCAAATGGTGGGAGTAGAGTAGGGCTGCACGACTAATCGACATCCAGCTTGGAATTAATGCCGTAACCCGGGGGTCAGCAACCTCTTTAGCGCCGCCCTAGTGGCTCCCTGGACCTCTTTCAGAGATGTGTGAAAATGGAAAAAGATGAAGAAAAAAATATTTTTTGTTTTAATATATTTTCTGTAGGAGGACAAAAATAACACAAACCTTCCTAATTGTTAGAAATCCCACAGTTTATATTAAACATGTTTCACTGATGAGAGTATTTGGCAAGCACCGTTTTGTCCTACTAATTGAACTCATCGTAGTTTGTTTACATGTATAACTTTCTCCGACGCTGCCACAGAAAGACGTGTTTTATGCCACTCCTCCTTTGTCTCATTTTGTCCACCAAACGTTTTATGCTGTGCGTGAATGCATGAATTTCCAGGATGGTGGAATGTGTTGAAGTTGGAATGGTTTGAATAGATTAAAAAAGGTGGAAATGGTGGAAGTTTGACTGGGGAAACATGTCCCTGAAAACCTGGAAGTCTGGGAATTTTCGGAATTTGTCAAGGGGAAAGCCCGCGAGTCCCGAATAGTCTGAACAGTTTGAAGTTGGAACGCTTTGAATTGGGTGAAAATGTGGAAGGTAGAGCGCGCCAAAATCTGGAGAAGAAGAAGAAGTAGAGGAATAATAACCATGTGTGAATGCTTTGGAGCATTCACACAATGAAGTTTAAATATTTATAATATTACAATAATATAATACTTAAAATATATAGCTATGCTAGTCTGTTTTCTTCGTCTCTTGCTTCAAACAGGGAGGAAAAAGGTTTCAGTCTGCGCATCGCTCTCACGTTCATTTAACAGTAGAATTAACTGAACGCAGTGAGCCCTCTTTTCAGTCATCCACGATCTTTGTCTCGGGGGGGGGGGAGAGCGGGACTGCTAGCGGGATTTACGCCTCCTTGCTTGCGACTTGATCCTGAGAAGTTCCACAAAGTAGCAAAAAATGAAAATGTCGCATTGTGGGAATATTTCTGATTCAAACCAGATGGGCAATATGAGCCCATCAACACAGACGAACAAGACAGAATGCCGTGGTGGCAAGAAAAAAAGACAACACGGCGTAGTTTTTCCAACGGGGAAAAAAAATGCAGAAATGAGTCCATTTAATTTTTTTTCAACTAAAATAATTAAAAGTTATTTACCTTCCACAATTATACAGTAATGAGGGATTAAAGTTGATATCTTTTCAGCTTGTCACTTGCATTACTATGATTTATTATGATTACATTGTTGCCTAATTTGGTCACAAAATAATGCTCGCAATAATATTGATTTGGGCAATAATATTGGGACAATATTTCATCCAGCAAAATGAGGAAAAATAACCCCACTGTATGCTTTTTATTGGTTATTTCTTCAGTTTAACTTTAAGTTTTTAAGAAATGTCGGGCCGCAAAAAAATATCTGTTTCTCAGCTGTGGTCTGTACGGGCCGCAGAGATACTCAGGTGAAATACACTTTTCCACCACTTGTGGCAGTAATGGTAATATCAAACAAACAGAAGAAGCTTTGAGCTAAAGTCATAGAGAAGCTTCTTAAGCGCAAAAATTACGACTAAAGTGGTGAAGCTGTATTTTCATTTGCACTTTCATTGCATTGATAGTTTAGAACTGTGGAGGGGGGCGTGGTCGGCGCGCCTCCTGCGGGAAGGGAGTGTGTATGGCCCGGCTTCGAAGCCCAGCTGCTGGGTGAGTAGATTGCCCAGCTGGGGTTGGTTATCTAATCACCTGTCTCCTTTATCAGCAGCTTCCAAGGCCATGAGGGGGACGGAGGAGCAGACACACACGAGCGAGACAGCCCAGTGCACATTATCAACCTAAAAATATAAGACTTGTTTGAACCTGGACTTCGGGTCCTGCAGATTTTGTCCGTCCACGGAGAACCCACACACACAGAGACTTTCACAAGAACATAGTCCTTATTAATTTAGTTTATTTTAGCACAACATCATTTCCGTTAGTTATGAGTCCTTTCCTATGCAGTATCGTTCTTTTTCAAATCAGCCTGACCTGAGCCTAAGGTTTATGTGTGGACTAAATAATAATCTTTGTGATGAACACATGCTTTCATATCATTGAAAAG
This sequence comes from Nerophis lumbriciformis, assembly GCF_033978685.3. NCBI lineage: Eukaryota > Metazoa > Chordata > Actinopteri > Syngnathiformes > Syngnathidae > Nerophis > Nerophis lumbriciformis. Next base: position 55,141,725 of record NC_084551.2, on the reverse strand, counting down.
GTTGTAACCTGTAAGTAGGTTAAATATAATTGTTGAATATGATTCAAATCAAGAGTAAGATTTCTAATTCAGTGTTAATATTTTAGTGGGCTCGGGCCCCTCGGTTGTGGCAAAGTTGGCCCCAATGTCAAAAAGGTTAAGAACCCCTGGTTTAAGAGTATTATGTAGACAACAGTTCTGAGTCAAAGCTAGTAAATTGTGTTTATTTTTCATGTGTGGCACCTTGAAACAAGAATATGTTGACTACCCGTCTTCCTTCACTTGTTTTTTTTCCTTGCATTTATATGTATTAAATATGAAAAAAAATCGCAAATCGCATCACAATTTTGAAGGCAAAATTTGTTTTTTTTCTTATAATGGTGCAGCCCTAGTGCGGAGTGACGGTACTGACCTACGGGGGGCACGGCACACATGCAGAGGGCAGGGGCCGTGGGGGGGAGGCTGAACTGGTCCAGGACAGTGTTGGATCGGGCGGGGTCTATCACTGTGACGTCGCTGTTGGAGGCGGGGCCAGACACCACCCACACAGAACACTGACGGGAGAGGAGAGGGGAAAGGGAGTGTGTACGTGAAGGGATTGACGCTGGCATGAACACGCGTGACAAACTTACTGTGGCCTCTCCTGAAATCTCCGGCGGCACGGCAAGCGCACAGTTGATCTGAAAACACAACATTTAACGTTTGACATGGTTCACAGTGTGAGCACGGACCAGCGTCACCTTTGCACTGGAGTCTCTTTGGTCCAAGAGTCTAAGCTGAGTTAAGACCGGCACTTCTTTGGGCTCTGGCACACATTCCTCAGATTCCTGCAACCAGAAATGCACAAAACCCAAAATCAGTGAAGTTGTCACGTTGTGTAAATGGTAAATAAAAAGAGAATACAACAAATCCTTTTCAACTTATATTCAATTGAATAGACTGCAAAGACAAGATATTTCATGTTCACACTGAGAAACTTCATTTCTTTTTTGCAAATAATCATGAACTTAGAATTTAATGGCAGAAAGACATTGCTAAAAAGTTGTCACAGGGGCATTTTTACCAGTGTGTTATGTGGCCTTTCCTTTTAACAACACTCAGTAAAGGTTTGGGAACTGAGAAGACACATTTTTCAGGTGGAATTATTTCCCATTCTTGCTTGATGTACAGCTTAAGTTGTTCAACAGTCCGGGGGTCTCCGTTGTGCTATTTTAGGCTTCATAATGCGCCACACATTTTCAATGGGAGAAAGGTCTGGACTACAGGCAGGCCAGTCTAGTACCCGCACTCTTTTACTATGAAGCCACGATGTTGTAACATATGCCTCGGCATTGTCTTACTGAAATAAGCAGGGGCGTCCATGATAACGTTGCTTGGATGGCAACATATGTTGCTCCAAAACCTGTATGTACCTTTCAGCATTAATGGTGCCTTCACAGACGTGTAAGTTAACCATGCCTTGGGCACTAATACACCTCCATACCATCACAGATGCTGGCTTTTACACTTTGCGCCTATAACAATCTGGATGGTTCTTTTCCTCTTTGGTACGGAGGACACAACGTACACAGTTTCCAAAAACAATTTGAAATGTGGACTCGTCAGACCACAGAACACTTTTCCACTTTGCATCAGTCCATCTTAGATGAGCTCGGGCCCACCCAAGCCGGCGGCGTTTCTGGGTGTTGTTGATAAATGGCTTTTGCTTTGCATAGGAGAGTTTTAACTTGCACTCACAGATGTAGCGACCAACTGTAGTTACTGAAAGTGGGTTTCTGAAGTGTTCCTGAGCCCATGTGGTGATATCCTTTACACATTGATGTCGCTTTTTGATGCAGTACAGCCTGAGGGATCCAAGGTCCGTATGATCATGGCTTACGTGCAGTGATTTCTCCAGATTCTCTGAACCTTTTGACCGTAGATGGTGAAATCCCTCAATTCCTTGCAATAGCTTATTGAGAAATGTTGTTCTTAAACAATTTGCTCAGGCATTTGTTGACAAAGTGGTGACCCTCGCCCCGTCCTCGTTTGTGAATGAATGAGCATTTCCTGGAAGCTCCAATCATGGCACCCACCTGTTCCCAATTAGCCTGTTCACCTGTGGGATGTTCCAAATAAGTGTTTGATGAGCATTCCTCAACTTTCTGTCTTTTTTGCCACTTGTGCCAGCTTTTTTGAAACATGTTGCAGGCATCAAATTCCAAATGAGCTAATATTTGTTAAAAAATAACAAAGTTTACCAGTTCGAATGTTAAATATCTTGTCTTTGCAGTCTATTCAATTGAATATAAGTTGAAAAGGATTTGCAAATCATTGTATTCTCTTTTTATTTACCATTTACACAACGTGACAACTGCACTGTATTTTGGTGTTTGTACTTTATGCAACAAAATGCAGTTGTCTTTTACGGTTTACACACAAACAACTTAAAGCATAGGTGTCCAAACTGCGGCCCGCCGGAGTCTTCAATTTGGCCCAGGAGACGGCACGAGAAGCAATTTGGCCCGATGCACTGTTTTCATAAAATATTCATATAATCAGCAGTCTGCAAAGTTGTCGCCATTCGAAAGTGATTCATGTCAATGGTCATCAATGTGAATAGGTGCACATCATTTACCTACATGACCCAATCCAAACAACCTTCCCTAGTCATGGTGCCGGCAAAAATGATTCAACCAGCACACAAAGTCAACAAGCATGGTCACACATAACACATTCTGCTTAGTGAACTTTTTGGACATTATAAAAACGTCCAATCAGCATAAAAACATCACAACTACCCCCATTTAAATCCATTATTAGGGATGATGGAGAAAATGCAAAACACTCTCTCCACACTTATCCATGTTTGGCGCATTTTAGCAGCTTGATATTTCTGATTGATTAAACAACTTTAATGTACTCTTAACAACCCATCCATCCATCCTTTTTCTACCGCTTGTCCCTTTTGGAATCCATCCATCCATCCATCCATTTTCTACCGCTTGTCCCTTTTGTCGCGGGGAGGTGCAAACTCCACACAGAAAGATCCCGAGCGCAGGATCGAACCCAGGACTACTCAGGACCTTCGTATTGTGAGGCACATGTGCCCCTGTGCCACCGTGCTGCCCTTATAATTAATAATTAATTAATAATAATGAATTATAAAAATGTAATTCCTTTTGGAATTGTAATAATTATTAATTATATATTCATTATATTATTATAATTATATGTAATCACACATATATATACATATAGTTACTTTGCATGCAGTCAGCTTTTGGCCCCCCAGCCCAATTTTTTTAAGCCCAATGCGGCCCCCCAGTGAAAATGTTTGGACACCCCTGCCTTAAAGTCATAACTTGGTGCTCGATGCATACTAACTGTTAGCACGCTATCATTACTATGCTAGCATGTTAACACTGCACAGTCAAGATCTGTGTGTGTTAAACATACTCACTCGGCCAATAAGGTGGATCCTCGTTCGTAATACCTGCATGTTAGCGAGCGGCACGCTCCAGCCGTGCAGCTGGCATTTTCCTAGCGTTCCCCATATGTGGGAGCGGATTTCTTTGTAGACTTCCCTCCTCCTGGCACGAGGCGACAAAGCAGCAGGAGCGGACGATCTGGAGAGAAAGCGAGAAAACGCAGGAGATGCGCAGTTGGAGACGACTGCAACGTATCTCGCTGGAAAGCTTTCATACGATGCAGTGTAAATAAATCAGGGGTTCTTAACCTTTTTGTCCCAATTTTTCCACAACAGAGGTGCCCACTCAAATAATAACACTGAATTTCTAATTTGACTCTTTATTTATTTATAATATACTATTATTATCTATGACTGTATCTAACCTACTCACAGTGTGCAACCACAGGCACAAAGATTATTATTAAGGCTTAGGTCAGGCTGATTACAAAAATAAATACTAATCAAATATAGTGCAAAAGAAGGGATTAACAAAAACTGAATTAGAATAAATATACATACAATTACACTGTGTGATAATCTAAACTATTTAAACATTTAAACTAAATTAATAATCCATCCATCCATTTTGTACCGCTTATTCCCTTTGGGGTCGCGGGGTAAATTAATAATATACAATAATAATAAAGTTCCGTATTTTCCGGACTATAGAGTGCACCTGTATATAAGGCGCTCGGAATAAATTTTAGAAGACAATTTTTTTTAAATTTAAATTAATATTTGAAAATTATGGATCTATTTAAAATTGGAGTAAATAAGAATCGCAATTCGGATGTGAATCCATTTTTTCAGCACCCCTCTTAAATAAATAATAGACATCAATATATATATATATATTTTTAAACAGAATACAATTCTAAATCTGGGAGAAAAAAATGACCGTAGTTTCCGGACTATAGAGTGCACCTGTATATAAGGCGCTCCGAATAATTTTTAGAAGACAATTTTTTTAATTCAAATTGATATTTGAAAATGATGGATCTATTTAAAATCGGAGTAAATAAGAATTGCAATTCGGATGTGAATACATTTTTGAGCACCCCTTTTAAATAAATAATAGCGATCTATATATATATATATTTTTTTAAAACACAATACAATTCTAAATCTGTGAGAAAAAAATGACCGTAGTTTCCGGACTATAGAGCGCACCGGTATATAAGCCGCACCCACCTGTATAAAAGCCCCTTCGAATAATTTTTAATACATACTTTTTTTTATTTAAATTGATATTTGAAAATGATGAATCTATTTAAAATCGGGGTAAATAAGAATCGCAATTCCAATGTGAATACATTTTTTGAGCACCACTTTTAAATAAATAATAGAGATCTATATATATATATATATATATATATATATTTTTTTTTTTTAAAACAGAATACAATTCTAAATCTGTTAGAAAAAAATGACCGTAGTTTCCGGACTATAGAGCGCACCGGTATATAAGCCGCACCCACTAAGTTATTTTGTCATATGTTAGCAGCACGGGACTATAAACCGCATATACATACGTTGTAAAATTAGTTATATACCATACTTGCCAACCTTGAGACCTCCGATTTCGGGAGGTGGGGGGTGGTGGGTGGGGGGGGCGTGGTCGGGGTGGGGCGGGGGCGTGGTTAAGAGGGGAGAAGTATATTTACAGCTAGAATTCACCAAGTCAAGTATTTCATATAAACATACAGTATATATACAGTATATATATATATATATATATATATATATATATATATATATATATATATATATATATATATATATATATGTATAGTAAAATAAATATATATATAGCTAGAATTCACTGAAAGTGAAGTATTTTATATATATATATATATATATATATATATATATATATATATATATATATATATATATATATATCAAGAGGGACAGAGACAGTGCATGTGGATCACATGTTACCATGGAGAAAACATGGAGAGACTGGAATGTAATAGAGTGATCTATGTTTGTCTGTTGCCATCTCCTGGTGAATGTTGGCTATAGTGTACTGGGGTTACTTTTTGGTTGGCCAACGATTTACGTGGTGTTGCGCACCTGACGTCAAGTGTGTGAGTCTGTTCTGAAGTCTACAGTAAAGAGACGTACTTCATCCCCTCGCCTGTTTATTGCCTCCAACTCAATATATTACAACAACATTGCTCCATACGGACCCTCCAGGTCCGCATGGAGCTGGAGGAGGCGTGGCCTCCAGGTCTGCCTGAATTTCGGGAGATTTTCGGGAGAAAATGTGTCCCGGGAGGTTTTCGGGAGAGGCGCTGAATTTCGGGAGTCTCCCGGAATATCCGGGAGGGTTGGCAAGTATGTTATATACACAGAAATATACATACGTTGTGAAATTAGTTATATACACAGAAATATTTGATAAAACACCGTCTGTAACACGGCAGTAAAACGGCTGATCAAACAAAACAGAAGTCATGGTCGTGGACCCACTAGCTGCGAAAGCCAGCTCTCCATTCAGCTAAACAGACTCAACAACTCCATGGTGACGTTTTTGGTATATTTACAAAACTAAAACGATACAAAAAGAATGCCATTGTAAGTCAAAAATACGAACAATCTACATGTACTAAGCCAGATGACTGAAAATACACCACAAGTCCCTTCTGACTGCCTTGGAAAAGCAAAATATCAATGAGAAGTATATAAAAATCATCAAAGTAATATACAAAAACTCATTGAAATGATACGGACTCTGACTCAATAGAATCCTGAGAGGAGTCAGACAGGGAGATCCTGTATCATCTAAGCTATTCACTGCAGCTCTGGAGGAAGCATTCCAGTAAATCGACTGGAAGGACAAAGGAATCCGTGTTGACGGGGAATAACAATCTGAGAGTACGCAGGTGATATCCTTATCCTAAGCCACACCGCTGAGTAACTACAGGAAGTGATTCATGAGAGTAGCAAGGCAGGCCTCAACATGAACAATAAAGGAAACTCAAGTCCACAATGAGCAACAACAACTCAAACTCCAGAGTGACTTCACGAGGGAAAGAACTAGGAAGAGTAGATCGCTACATAAATCTGGGGAAGAAGATCACCTTCAACAATGAGGAAATTAAGAGAAGAATCCGGGTGGGTTGGGTGAAGTTGGGCTTACATATTCCGAAACTCTACTCTACTGTAGAAGAAGAATTAAAGTGTAAATGAAACACAGCTTCACGACTTTAGTCATATTTTTTTGCACTGAAGAAACTTCTCTATGACTTTAGCTCCTGGCTTCTTCTGTTTGATATTGTCATTACTGCCACAAGTGGTGGAAAAGTGTATTACAACTGAGTACAGGAAACAGATTTTTGGGCAGCTCTCTCGGGGGCCCAACAATGGTTAAGAAACACTGTAAAAAAATATATACAGACGATGTAAACAAGAATAAAGAACGTTCGCATACTCTGCCTGAGTTTGACCGACTTCCTGTGGTTGTTGAAGCGCCAGAGGGCGAGTCAGCGGCGGTATAGTCGGAGGAAGGAGCATCAACGGTTGTTTAGTCAGCCCAAAAAAGCGGTTGAACCTTTCAAAGAAAACAACTTTTTGTGGCACCAAGTCAACGTGCTGGCGTGAAGTAAACATTCAACATAAACAACCATTCCTTGAACATACTTACTTCCCCCAAAGGCTGGACCTTCCCTCCTCAGAGAGCCTTTCTTCCTTGGTTGCTCTACAGCAGAGAGGAGAAGAATGGACGGTGAAGAACAGAATGGATTTTCAAAACAAAACGCAGTCCTCCACTCTCAGACCTGAGCGTCTGGCTCTGTCTGACGGCCTCCTGCAGCTCGAAGAGCCGCTGTTTGTACTGGTTCTTCTCCATCACCACGCGAGCCATTTCGGAGCGGGAAAAGTGTCGCGTGGACGCGCTTAATGAGGCCTGGAGAGAAAGTCCCATGTTCAGTGGGGTGCAAGGATATACACGCCTTTGCACACCACACAATGAGGTACAATACAAAAGCTGTATTTAATAATTTCATAATAATACATGTGCAATGCATCTTACTAAGAGTTTGTACACCATACTAAAATTCTACCACTAGGGGTGCACCAATCAATGTCGATCACAAAAGCTGATCCCCTGTAGCTGATTTTTTGTGTTCCCCCAGCTGACAGAGGCGGCTAGCAGTATGTTCATACCAGTGACGTGCGGTGAGGTTGATGGCTGGTGAGGCACTGACTTCATCACAGTCAGATTTACAAACATATGAACCCTAAAGAGTATCTTATTCACCATTTGATTGGCAGCAGTTAACGGGTTATGTTTAAAAGCTCATACCAGCATTCTTCCCTGCTTGGCACTCAGCATCAAGGCTTGGAATTGGGGGTTAAATCACCAAAAATGATTCCCGGGCGCGGCGCCGCTGCTGACCACTGCTCCCCTCACCTCCCAGGGGGTGAACAAGGGGATGGGTCAAATACAGACGGCAAATTTCACCACACCTAGTGTGTGTGTGACAATCATTGCTACTTTAACTTAACTTTACACATACAAACTGTAGCACACAAAAAAACACATTTAATAAAAAAAACGTTATTATGGTCTTACCTTTACTTATAAATTAAGTCCATGCGCCACAACTAAAGCCCTCACTTAAACTTTCCACGTGCAAGATTGAATCTATTTAAAAAAGTGTAACCGAGGGTTTATAAATGTCGCCTATACTGTATGAAACTACAAAATAACAAACACGGAGGCTCCAGTTTACACGAGGACCACTTTATTTACCTTCTTTCAAAAACTTTCGCTCCACTCCGTGTCATCACTTCCGCTCTTAACGCCTTCAAAATAAGAGCTCAAGGCATATACTGTATAACAGCGCATAACAGGAACTTAACATCACAAAGAGGAAAGCCCATGAAAATAGGTTACAAAAGTTATTTAATAAGAAGCCAAAAAGTGCAAAAACAATAATGTTCGTGTTGGAGGAGTTGTGAATTAGGTACACCTGCAGTCTGCAGGTGTACCTAATGTTGTGGCCCTGCAGTCATTCACAACTCCTCCAACACCAACATTATTGTTTTTGCACTTTTTGGCTTCTTATGAAATAACCTTTTAAAATAGATTAAATCTTGCACGTGGAAAGTTTAAGTGTGGGCTTTAGTTGATATAACAATTCTACGGCGGGGGTGCAGGAGGTGGGATTACTGGAGCCTCAGCCAGTGCGTCTTTTGCAGCCGTCTTATGATCGCTCAGCACAAGAAATACGTTACACACAAACAGTTGTTGACAAAATACACTGTACATTATATACCTCAGCTAACTAAACTATGGAAATGTATAATATAATTCATATAGCAATACAGTCTCACTGCACAGCAGGCCAGCAGTTAGCCGAGTCCGCAATCCATGGTGAGGCACTGAGTGACGCGCCTCAACTGGCTGCTGATCACCGCACCGTCTCTTGTCAGTATTTGAACGGCAAATGTGAAAATTCAGCGATTTTGAATAAAAATAATCTAAAACTGGTGAAGTTAAATAGAAAATAACTTTATAGTATAATCACTGGATACATATAACAATTTAATTAATTTTTTTTCTTTTTACATTTTGTTTTCTTTCCATGATGGCAGGTGAGGCCCTGCCTCACCTGCCTCTAGTGACTGCACGTCACTGGTTCATACACAGTGTGGAGCCGCTCCCTGAAAGTAATAATCATCACCTCCATTAGGGCAAATTACTGTATTTTCCAGACCATAGGGCGCACTGCCAATGAATGGTCTATTTTTGATCTTTTTTTCCATATACAAGGTGCACCGGATTATAGGGCGCTTTAAAAGGAGTCATATTATTATAATTTTTTTTCTAAATGTAAAATACTTCCTTGCGGTCTACATCATTGTTTTTCAACCACTGTGAGATACAGCCTGGTGTGCCGTGAGAGATTATCTAGTTCAGGGGTCGGCAACCCGCGGCTCCGGAGCCGCATGCGGCTCTTTGATCACTCTAATGCGGCTCAGCTGCATACTTGCCGACCCCCCCGATTTTCCCGGGAGACTTCCGGATTTCAGTGCCTCTCGCAGAAAACTCCCGGGATTAAAATTCTCCGATTGTCACCCTTACCCTTACAATAATAGTAAGGGCGTGCCATAATGGTACAGCATTCAGCGCCCTCTACAATCTGTAAAAGCAGCGGACCGGCCCAGCCACACGGTGTATGGGGCTTCTGCCAGCACACGTAAGTTACAGCAATCCATACTTGTTCAACAGCCACAAAGGTTACACTGACGGTGGCCAACTTTAACACTCTTACTAATAATGCGCCACACTTTGAACCAAAACCAAACAAGAATGACAAACACATTTCGGGAGAACATCTGTACCTTAACACAACATAAACACAACAGAACAAATACCCAGAATCCCATGCAGCCCTGACTCTTCCGGGCTACATTATACACACAGCTATATTGATATGGTTTAAAGTCATATCCAATAATTGCGAGAACGACTTTTTACTGTCAATATCGGCTGGTGAGTTTCATTTTGTAATGTTTTCTGCTGGTGGTGTGCCTCTTCATTTTTCCAATGAAAAAAATGTGAAAAAAGTTTGAAAACAAAAGTTGAAAAACACTGGTCTACATAACATGTAATGGTGGTTCTTTGGTCAAAATGTTGCATAGATGATGTTTTACACATCATCTTCAAGCCGCTTTCTGACAGTCGCTTCCGATGCGCCGTTTTGTGAGCGGTCTTATTTACGCGTCTTCTCCCCGTCATCTTTGCTGTAGCGGTGTAGCGTGCAAGGACGGGAGTGGAAGAAGTGTCAAAAGATGGCGCTAACTGTTTTAATGACATTCAGACTTTACTTCAATCAATAACGGAGCAGCATCACCTTATCCGCCGGAAATGTGTCTCGTGAAAAACCGTCAGACCGGAACTCTCTAATAACTAAAGTTCCTTGGGTGAATAATATAAACTCACTACACCGGTATGTTTTAGCGCTTTCATGGCGAGTTTACTGACAGATATAAGCAGTGTTGGGACTAACGCGTTACAAAGTAACGCGTTACTGTAACGCCGTTAGTTTTGGCGGTAACTAGTAATCTAACGCGTTATTTTTTATATTCAGTAACTCAGTTACCGTTACTACATGATGCGTTACTGCGTTATTTTACGTTACTTTTTATGTAGTATAAAGTGTGTTTAATCGGAGCGCTGCTGTGTCGTCGTTCTGATTCTTCTTGTGTCACAAGCCGCAGAAGAGAGACATGCGCTCTGGTTGTGTGGGTCTGAGTGTGAGTGTGGGTGTGGGGAGGGAGGAGAGGGGGGGGGGGGCGGGCGTGTCTGATCATGGCGGAGCCAGAAGTCGAGTTTGCTAACATGGAGATATTTTCACTAATTTTCTTTTGTCGAGCACAAAGAAAATAACATTTTAGTTAAATGTAAATTGTGCTTTGGATCAAAGATCCCATCCACTGCCCAAAACAGCAATTCAAATCTGCTGAAACAAGCTACGTATACATAAGCAACATGCTTCGACGAAGCTAGTAAAGAGAGATAGAGACTCAAATGCCACTTCACCTCCACCACCACCACTTAAGGATTAACTCTGCCTCTGCTCATCATTCAGCACTGAAGGTACACACTCTGTCAATCAATGTTCCCTCTAATTGTTCATGTGTGTGAGCAAACGCAAAAAGTCCCTGAGCATTGAGTGGAGCTCATGTGAGCAACATCAGACGTGCACACTGTGGCTACACCAGCAGCACACCTGTCCCAAACCTGACTAAATAACAACTTCAATCTCCATCCATCCATCCATTTTCTACCGCTTGTCCCTTTCGGGGTCGCGGGGGGTGCTGGAGCCTATCTCAGCTGCATTCGGGCGGAAGGCTGTGTACACCCTGGACAAGTCCCCTCCCATCACAGGGCCAACACAGATAGACAGACAACATTCTCTTATTATTATAATCAAATGACAGCAGTCATTTCCATTTCTAATATAAGTGTAACAAAAAATATTGTTTTTCATGAACTGTGTACTTGTATTGTTTGTCTGGGTGGAGGTCCTGCTTTGGAAATAGTTTGTACCCCTTTCAGACATTGCATTTAGTTCCCATTAAAACATTCACATGTTGCACAATGAGATGTAAGCAGGGGATCATGTGTACATTCCTGCAACTTCCTGTTTGTAAAAAATATATATTTTTATTAGTATGTATTTAATATACTAACAGCATTTAATGATTAATATTTATAAATTAAAATTCCTAATAAATGACACTAGAATAAGCACACATTTGATTGGTAAATCATAGAGTAACGACCTGGAATTACACTTTATGTGTGGTGTTGGAGTTGTCCGACTTTTTGTGTGGCTGTAAACGCATCACTGGCTAAGTGCCATATGTGCAAGTGTTGGCGCAAGTGAGAAAGAGCGAGCGGCTGCTGTTGATATAACAGTGATGTGTTTAAGGCCGACAATAAAGAGTTTTGCTCAGTAAAGTGATGGATGGAATTCATGTCCTCAAAGCGTCTCGACAGACGTATTATTATATTTGAACAATGATGACGAAAAAGTTTTTCTCTGTCGTGTCCCTGTCGTGTCAAAAATTGTTATGCACTTATTTTTTTATTTGATTTTGTGCGTGGCATAGATTTGCCGTGCGCAGAGGACGCTTGAGCACAGGCGCGCTCCTTAGAGGGAACATTGCTGTCAATTCTCTTATATACTCTTTCATTCTAGACTTCTAGAGTGTTTGATTATCACATCACTCTAAATGTATAGACTATAAAGTTCACAAACAAAGAGGGATCCTAGTGGGCCAGGCCAATCTTTCCTTATCTCTAAACTAAAACTGGGGAAATGTGTAGAGTGTTCTGGGCTTCAGACATGATTTTGTGTCAGAATTTCTTGAGGAAAAAACGCCTGGTTAGGCTTTGTGTATGTAGTGTGTGCCTTTCTTGCTTTACAGCTATGCTGTTATTATGCTGTTTGTTACTTATCTATGTTATGTTGCAGCTATTTAAAATAGTTTTGTCAATTTGTTCTGGCCAGAAACAAATTGGCCTTTGTAACATATCTTTGTCTTTGTGTGTTGTATGTAGACCACATTGTTTGTGTGTTGTATGTAGAGCACATTGCTTAGCAGAGTTCAGTGATGCAAATGTATGTCAAATTGATCAACAGATTGTATTATTCTCCAGTGCAATAACAGTACTGAAATGAAGGCTAAAAGGGCATTAATGGGAGCTTTAAAAACAAAAAGTAGAAAAAAAAAGTAACTAAATAGTTACTTTTCACAGTAACGCATTACTTTTTGGTGTAAGTAACTGAGTTAGTAACTGAGTTACTTTTGAAATGAAGTAACTAGTGACTGTAACTAGTTTTCAGTAACTAACCCAACACTGGATATAAGTAAGAACTTTACACTACTTTATATTAGAAATGGCAATAGTGGAGGATGAATGTCCCATAACAAGAAGATAGAGAAAAAGAAGAAGCTTATTGACTACGGAGTCGGCACGGATTACAAAGGCGCAATTTTTCAGCATTTATGCAGATCCCAAATACAGATCAGCAGGTACCAGAAGGTAAAAAAAGTTGCTTTTGCATAATATTGCAAAACAAAACGCCAGATAATATGTCTTACCTTATACACACACCATAATAATACTCCTATGTTGAAGCACATCAAGCGGTGCGGCTTCATAGCTTACCAAAGTCGTACTAAAACATTTTGATATATTTTTGAGAGCCGTGTGTAATGTTCTATATTTTCAATGGAACATATAAAATGTTGGTGTTGTTTACTTGAGTCATATTGCCATCATTGTGCAGCCTACACTTATCTCTTATGTTTGACTGCCATCTACTGATCACACTTATCACTACAACATGTACCAAATAAAATTGCTCCGAGGTGGCTAAGCTCAAACAAACTTATTCCTTACATTAGGCGCACCGGGTTATAAGGCACACTGTCGAGTTTTGAAGAAAAAAAAAGCATTTTAAGCACGGTACTGTGTTTATGAAATACAGCTCTTGTATTGGACCTGCTTACAAAACACTCAATGAAGAGTACAGTACTGCAGTATATAGAAGTTTGAATCGAAAACACAACAATGTGGACTCACTTCAGGCTCCGACGACTGAAAAGCCTCCAATTTCTCTCGGAGTCTAAAAAAACAAAAATATATAAAATTGTCAATAAACATAAGTGCACTGTCGTCAATGGAAGTTAGGGGTCATCGTTTTCTCAGAACATTCCATCGATCACAACTGGACTGATCGGTTTGTCTTCGAAGACGTTTCGCTTCTCATCAGGTCGTTCTCATAGTCTTAGATTGGTCAGATCTAGTCTTAGACCTGGATTGGTCCGATCTAGTCTTAGATGTACATTGGTCCGATCTAGACCAATCTAAGTCTAAGATGAGCTTCGGCCAATCTAAGATCTAGTCTTAGACTTAGATTGGTCAGATCTAGATCAAACTAAGTCTAAGATGAGATTTGACCAATGTAAGATCGAGATCAGATCTAGACCAAACTGGACTGTTCAGTTTGACGTTTCGCCTCTCATCCAAGTAAGCTTCATCCGCTCATACTCGTAGACTTAGAATGGTCAGATCTAGACTAAACTAAGTCTACGAGTCTAGTCTTGGACTTAGATTGTCAGGTCTAGACCAAACTGGACTGTTTAGTTTGCCTCTCATCAAAGTTAGCTTCATCGGTTCATATTCATACTTAGATTGGTGAGATTCAGTCTTAGACTTAGATTGGTCAAATCTAAGTTTAAGACGAGATTTGCCGAATGTAAGATCTAGTCTTAGATTGGTCAAAACCAGACCAAACTGAACTGTTCAGTTTGTGTCCCATACAATTAGGCTCATAGACTTAGATTGGTAGGATCTAGTCTTAGACTTGGATTGGTCCGATCTAGTCTTGCATTTAGATTTGTTGGATATAGACTAATCTAAGCCTAAAACAAGATTTGACCAATACAAGATCTAGTCTTGGGCTTAGATTGGTTGGCTCTTGACCAATCTAAGTCTAAAACATGATCTGACCAATACAAGATCTAGTCTTGGGCTTAGATTGGTTGGCTCTTGTCTAATCTAAGTCTAAAACATGATCTGACCAATACAAGATCTAGACTTAAAATGGGTCGGATCTAGACCATCCAAGTCCAAGACAGATTTCACTAATCTAAGATCTAGTCTTAGACTTAGATTGGAACAATCTAGACTAAACTGGACATTTCAGTTTGTCGTAAAAGACATTCCGCCACTCAAATAGGCTGCATCTGTTCATGATCACAGACCTGTATAGGTCAGGACTAGTCTTAGATGGGCTAGTTGTAGACCTTGACCAATCTAAGTCTAAAACTAGATCTAACCAATCTAAAATGTAGTCTTAGACTTGGATCGGTCAGATCTAGATAAACTTGACTGTTCAGTTTGTCTTAGAAGACGGTTCGCCTCTCATCCAAGTAGGCTACATAAATTCATGTTCATAGACCTGTATTTGTCAGATCTAGTCTTAGATTGGGCTAGATGTAGACCTAGTCCAAGCTAAGTCTAAAACAAGATCTGATTGGTCGGATCTAGACTATACTGGACTGTTCAGTTTGTTTTAGAAGACGGTTCGCCTCTCATCCAAGTAGGCTACATCAGTTCATGCTCATAGACCTGTATAGGTCAGATCTAGTCTTAGTTGGGCTGGATGTAGACCTAGACCAATATAAGTCTAAAACTAGATCTGACCCATGAAAGTCAATGAACATGAACTAAAGTCTACTCGGATGAGAGGTGAAACGTCATTTAAGACAAACTGAACAGTCCAGTTTGGTCTAGACCTGACAAACTAAGCCTAAGACTAGATCTGACCAATCTAAAATGTAGTCTTAGACTTACATCGGTCAAACCTTGACTATACTGGACTGTTCAATTTGTCTTAGAAGACGGTTCGCCTCTCATCCAAGTAGGCTACATCAATTCATGCTCATAGACCTAGTCAGATCTAATCTTAAGACTTAGATTGGTCAAATCTAGACCAATCTGAGTCTAAGAATACATATTAGACTGGTCAGATCTAGACCAATCTGAGTCTAAAACTAGATGTGACCAATGAAAGTCTATGAACACGAACTAAAGTCTACTTGGACGAGAGGCGAAACGTTGTTTAAGACAAACTGAACAGTCCAATTTGGTCTAGACCTGACAATCTAAGTCTAAGACTAGATCTGACCAATCTAAAATGTAGTCTTAGACTTAGATCGGTCAGATCTTGACTATACTGGACTGTTCAGTTTGTCAAAGAAGACGGTTCGCCTCTCATCCAAGTAGGCTACATCAATTCATGCTCATAGACCTGGTCGGATCTAATCTTAGACTTAGATTGGTCAGGTCTAGACCAATCTGAGTCTAAGACTACATATTACACTGGTCAGATCTAGACCAATCTGAGTCTAAAACTAGATCTGACCAATGAAAGTCTATGAACATGAACTAAAGCCTACTCGGATGAGAGGCGAAACGTCATTTAAGACAAACTGAACAGTCTAATTTGGTCTAGACCTGACAATCTAAGTCTAAGACTAGATCTGACCAATCTAAAATGTAGTCTTAGACTTAGATCGGTCAGATCTTGACTATACTGGACTGTTCAGTTTGTCAAAGAAGACGGTTCGCCTCTCATCCAAGTAGGCCACATCAATTCATGCTCAAAGACCTGTTCAGATCTAATCTTAGACTTAGATTGGTCAAATTTAGACCAATCTGAGTCTAAAACTACATATTAGACTGGTCGGATCTAGACCAATCTGAGTCTAAAACTAGATCTGACCAATGAAAGTCTATGAACATGAACTAAAGCCTACTTGGACGAGAGGCGAAACGTTGTTTAAGACAAACTGAACAGTCCAGTTTGGTCTAGACCTGACAAACTAAGTCTAACACTAGATCTGACCAATCTAAAATGTAGTCTTAAACTTAGATCGGTCGGATCTTGACTATACTGGACTGTTCAGTTTGTCTTAGAAGACGGTTCGCCTCTCATCCAAGTAGGCTACATCAATTCATGCTCATAGACCTGGTCAGATATAATCTTAGACTTAGATTGGTCAGATCTAGACCAATCTAAAACTAGATGTGACCAATGAAAGTCTATGAACATGAACTAAAGTCTCCTAAATAATGACTAAATATAGGACTGGTTAGATCTAGACCAATCTGAGGCTAAGACTACATACTAGACTGGTCAGAACTAGACCAATCTGAGTCTAAAACTAGATCTGACCAACGAAAGTCTATGAATATGAACTAAAGTCTACTTGGACGAGAGGCGAAACATTGTTTAAGACAAACTGAACAGTCCAGTTTGGTCTAGACCTGATAATCTGAGACTAAGACTAGATCTGACCAATCTAAAATGTAGTGTTAGACTTACATCGGCCAGATCTAGACTATAGAGGACTGTTCAGTTTGTTTTAGAAGACGGTTCGCCTCTCATCCAAGTAGGCTACATCAATTCATGCTCATAGACCTGGTCAGATCTAATCTTAGACTTAGATTGGTCAAATTTAGACCAATCTGAGTCTAAAACTACATATTAGACTGGTCGGATATAGACCAATCTGAGTCTAAAATTAGATCTGACCAATGAAAGACTATGAATATGAACTAAAGCCTACTTGGACGAGAGGCGAAACGTTGTTTAAGACAAACTGAACAGTCCAGTTTGGTCTATACCTGACAAACTAAGTCTAAGACTAGATCTGAACAATCTAAAATGTAGTCTAAGACTTACATCGGTCAGATCTTACTATACCTGACTGTTCAGTTTGTCTTAGAAGACGGTTCGCCTCTCATCCAAGTAGGCTACATCAATTCATGCTCATAGACCTGTTCAGATCTAATCTTAGATCTAGATCTAGACCAATCTGAGCCTAAGACTAAATATAGGACTGGTTAGATCTAGACCAATCTGAGTCTAAAATTAGATTTGACCAATGAAAGTCTATGAATATGAACTAAAGTCTACTTGGACGAGAGGCGAAACGTCATTTAAGACAAACTGAACAGTCCAGTTTGGTCTAGACCTGACAAACTAAGTCTAAGACTAGATCTGACCAATCTAAAATGTAGTCTTAGACTTACATCGGTCAGATCTAGACTATACAGGACTGTTCAGTTTGTTTTAGAAGACGGTTCGCCTCTCATCCAAGTAGGCTACATCAATTAATGCTCATAGACCTGTTCAGATCTAATCTTAGATCTAGATCTTGACCAATCTGAGGCTAAGACTAAATATAGGACTGGTTAGATCTAGACCAATCTGAGTCTAAAATTAGATCTGACCAATGAAAGTCTATGAATATGAACTAAAGTCTACTTGGACGAGAGGCGAAACGTCATTTAAGACAAACTGAACAGTCCAGTTTGGTCTAGACCTGACAAACTAAGTCTAAGACTAGATCTGACCAATCTAAAATGTAGTCTTAGACTTACATCGGTCAGATCTTGACTGTACTGGACTGTTCAGTTTGTCTTAGAAGACGGTTCACCTCTCATCCAAGTAGGCTACATCAATTCATGCTCATAGACCTGGTCAGATCTAATGTTAGATCTAGATCTAGACCAATCTGAGCCTAAGACTAAATATAGGACTGGTTAGATCTAGACCAATCTGAGTCTAAAATTAGATTTGACCAATGAAAGTCTATGAATATGAACTAAAGTCTACCTGGACGAGAGGCGAAACGTCATTTAAGACAAACTGAACAGTCCAGTTTGGTCTAAACCTGACAAACTAAGTCTAAGACTAGATCTGACCAATCTAAAATGTAGTCTTAGACTTACATCGGTCAGATCTAGACTATACAGGACTGTTCAGTTTGTTTTAGAAGACGGTTTGCCTCTCATCCAAGTAGGCTACATCAATTAATGCTCATAGACCTGTTCAGATCTAATCTTAGATCTAGATCTTGACCAATCTGAGGCTAAGACTAAATATAGGACTGGTTAGATCTAGACCAATCTGAGTCTAAAATTAGATCTGACCAACGAAAGTCTATGAATATGAACTAAAGTCTACTTGGACGAGAGGCGAAACGTCATTTAAGACAAACTGAACAGTCCAGTTTGGTCTAGACCTGACAAACTAAGTCTAAGGCTAGATCTGACCAATCTAAAGTGTAGTCTTAGACTTACATCAGTCAGATCTTGACTGTACTGGACTGTTCAGTTTGTCTTAGAAGACGGTTCGCCTCTCATCCAAGTAGGCTACATCAATTCATGCTCATAGACCTGTTCAGATCTAATCTTAGATCTAGATCTAGACCAATCTGAGTCCAAAACTAAATATAGGACTGGTTAGATCTAGACCAATCTGAGTCTAAAACTAGATTTGACCAATGAAAGTCTATGAATATGAACTAAAGTCTACTTGGACGAGAGGCGAAACGTGGTTTAAGACAAACTGAACAGTCCAGTTGCGACCGATTGAACGCCCTGAGAATAAGAGCCCCAAACAAAGTAAGATACTATGAAAGTACTCTTGGACACCTTTTCATTTCCTCCTCCCTCTCCTTCATTCGGCTCTCCAAGCGGCACGCCGTTTCCCTGAGAGAGGCCACTTCCAGTTTGAGAGCGGAGCGATCGTCGGTCAGCTCCACCACGCGGGACAGCAGAGCCTTGCGGGCGGCGTCTGCCAACTCACTGGAAAGGAGAGTGAAAGTCCTTGAAAGAAGTGTGGCTCCTGTGGACATCTGACCTGAGTGGCATGCAGGACTCACTGGGTGACTTTCAGTTCCTCGTACTGAGAAAGAATCTCCTCAAACTCTTCGGTACTGCCTGGATGTGGGGTTCAAACACTTGATATTATTGCATATGCATGACAAGTCATAGGTACAAATATTGTTGAGGTCTGCCGGTACCTCTGACGCTAGCACCTTGGTCAACACTCTCCACAAAATCCTGACTCAGCTCCGACAGCTCAGAGAAAACTGAGTCAGTGTTGCGTTGCTCCCACTCCATGCTGTCTTCCTCCAGCTCCTCTTCCTCCTCCTCCTCTTCTTCTTGTCCTTCCTGCTTCTCGTCACATCTTCCTTCCACTTCCACCCTCCCGTCCTTCAGCTCATCCTCCAAGCTGGTGTCAGACTCTTCCGTTTTGGGTCTTGCCAGAGTGCTGACGATGGACAAAGTGAAATGAAAAACACTACTTTAATCAAATATAAAGAATAATAATACGGTTTTACACCGGGGGTTCTTAACCATTTTGACCTCGGGGCCCAACTTTTGCACTACACAGGGGCCCATTCAAATATTAACATTACACTTGATTTGAATCGTATTCAATACTTATATCTAACCTATTTACAGTCTAACACATACTTGCCAACCCTCCCGGATTTTCCGGGAGACTCCCGAAATTCAGCGCCTCTCCCGAAAACCTCCCGGGACAAATTTTCTCCCGAAAATCTCCGGAAATTCAGGCGGACTCAGGTTCATAATAACAAATATTTTATTTGAGTATTAACCCACAATTTAAACAGCATACCTGCCCAATCACGTTATAACTGTAGAATGATGGAGGGCGAGTTCTTGGTTTCTTATGTGGGTTTATTGTTAGGCAGTTTCATTAACGTCCTCCCAGCGCGGTAACAACACACAACAACAGCAGTCACATTTTTCGTCTACCGTAAAGCAGTTCGTCTGCCGTAAACAGCAATGTTGTGACACTCTTAAACAGGACAATACTGCCATCTAGTGCATTTGATGAAAGCACTTTTGTGCGTGCCACACATCAATGCAGCATGGTTCGAAAAATAGTGACAGAGAATAGAACAAGGATGGACAATTCAACCCTTAACTCAACAATGAGTAGATGAGTGTTATGTGTGTGTATATGTGTAAATAAATGAACACTGAAATTCAAGTATTTCTTTTTTATATATATATATATATATATATATATATATATATATATATATATATATATATATATATATATATATATATATATATATATATATATATAAAAAATAAAATACATATACATATATATATAGCTAGAATTCACTGAACGTCAAGTATTTCTTTATATATATATATATATATATATATATATATATATATATATATATATATATATATATATATATATTACATATATATATGTATATATATATATATATATTATCTATATATATATATGAAATACTTGACTTGGTGAATTCTAGCTGTAAATATACTCCTCCCCTTTTAGCCACGCCCCCAGCCACGCCCCAGTCCTACCCCGACCACGCCCACCCCTCCCGAAATCGGAGGTCTCAAGGTTGGCAAGTATGGTCTAACAAGATACACTTTGTGAAATGATATGAAATCACAAATATTAGTATCAAGGCTTAGGTCAGGCTGATTACAAAATTAAATGCAAAAAAATATATATAACGTACTTTCCGGACCATAGGGCGCACTGCCGATGAATGGTCTATTTTAGATTGTTTTCATATATAAGGCGCATTAAAGGAGTCATATTATTATGATTTTTTTCTAAATATAAAACACTTCCTTGTGGTCTACATAACATGTAATGGTGGTTCTTTGGTCAAAATGTTGCATAGATGATGTTTTACACATCATCTTCAAGCCGCTTTTTGACAGTCGCTTCCGGATGCGGCATTTTGTGGGCGGTCTTATTTACGTGGCTCACCTTTAACGGCGTCTTCTCCCCGTCATCTTTGTTGTAGCGGTGTAGTGTGCAAGGACGGGGGTGGAAGAAGTGTCAAAAGATGGAGCTAACTGTTTTAATGACATTCATACTTCAATCAATAACGGTGCAGTTTGGATCAGTTCCTTGGATGAATAATATAAACTCACTACACCGGTATGTTTTAGTGCTTTCATGGTGAGTTTACTGACAGATATAAGTAAGAACTTTACACTACTTTATATCAGAAATGGCAACAGTAGAGGATGAATGTCACATAACAAGAAGATACAGAAAAAGAAGAAACTTATTGACTACGGAGTCAGCACGGACTACAAAGGCGGACATGTGCAATTTTTCAGGATTCATGCAGATCCAAAATACAGATCAGCAGGTACCAGTAGGTAAGAAAAGTTGCTTATGCATAATTTTGCGAAACAAAACGCCAGATAATATGTCTTACCTTATACACACACCATAATAATACTCCTATGTTGAAGCACATCAAGAGGTGTGGCTTCATAGCTTACCAAAGACCTACTAAAACATTTTGATAGATTTTAGAGCGCCGTGTGTAATGTTCTATATTTTCAATGGAACATATAAAATGTTGGTGTTGTTTACTTGAGTCATATTGCCATCATAGTGCAGACTACACGTATCTCTTATGTTTGACTGCCATCTACTGGTCACACTTATCATTACACCATGCACCAAATAAAATAACTTTGAGGTGGGTAAGCTCAACCAAACGTATTCCTTACATTAGGCGCACCGGGTTATAAGGCGCACTGTCGGGTTTTGAGGGAAAAAAAGGATTTTAAGTGCGCCTTATAGTCCGGAAAATAAAGTACTGCAAAACAAGGTTAATTTGTGTTTTTAATACTCCTCTCTGAGCTGCCACCTTACCGTGGTAGAGGAGTTTGCGTGTCCCAATGATCCTAGGAGCTATGTTGTCCGGGGGCTTTATGCCCCCTGGTAGGGTCTCCCAAGACAAACTGGTCCTAGGTGAGGGATCAGACAAAGAGCAGCTCGAAGACCTCCATGACGAATAAAAATAAAGGACCCAGATTTCCCTCGCCCGGGCGCGGGTCACCAGGGCCCCCCTATGGAGACAGGCCCGGAGGTGGGGCACGATGGCGAGCGCCTGGTGGCCGGGCCTGTCCCCATGGGGCCCGGCCGGGCACAGCCCGAAGAGGCAACGTGGGTCCCCCCTCCAATGGGCTCACCACCCATAGCAGGGGCCATAGAGGTCGGGTGCATTGTGAGCTGGGCGGCAGCCGACGGCAGGGCACTTGGCGGTCCGATCCTCGGCTACAGAAGCTAGCTCTTGGGACGTGGAACGTCACCTCGCTGGGGGGGAAGGAGCCTGAGCTAGTGCGCGAGGTTGAGAAGTTCCGGCTAGATATAGTCGGACTCACTTCGACGCACAGCAAGGGCTCTGGAACCAGTTCTCTCGAGAGGGGCTGGACTCTCTTCCACTCTGGCGTTGCCGGCAATGAGAGGCGACGGGCTGGGGTGGAAATTCTTGTTGCCCCCCGGCTCAGAGCCTGCACGTTGGAGTTCAACCCGGTGGACGAGAGGGTAGCTTCCCTCCGCCTTCGGGTGGGGGGACGGGTCCTGACTGTGGTTTGCGCTTACGCGCCAAACCGCAGCTCAGAGTACCCACCCTTTTTGGATTCGCTCGAGGGAGTACTTGAGAGTGCTCCCCCGGGTGATTCCCTCGTTCTACTGGGGGACTTCAATGCTCATGTTGGCAGCGACAGTGAAACCTGGAGAGGCGTGATTGGGAAGAATGGCCGCCCGGATCTGAACCCGAGTGGTGTTCTGTTATTGGACTTTTGTGCCCGTCACAGATTGTCCATAATGAACACCATGTTCGAACATAAGGGTGTCCATATGTGCACTTGGCACCAGGACACCCTAGGCTGCAGTTCCATGATCGACTTTGTAGTTGTGTCATCGGATTTGCGGCCTCATGTTTTGGACACTCGGGTGAAGAGAGGGGCGGAGCTTTCAACCGATCACCACCTGGTGGTGAGTTGGCTGCGATGGTGGGGGAGGATGCCGGACAGACCTGGCAGGCCCAAACGCATTGTGAGGGTTTGCTGGGAACGTCTGGCAGAGTCTCCTGTCAGAGAGAGTTTCAATTCCCACCTCCGGAAGAACTTTGAACATGTCACGAGGGAGGTGCTGGACATTGAGTCCGAGTGGACCATGTTCCGCGCCTCTATTGTCGAGGCAGCTGATTGGAGCTGTGGCCGCAAGGTAGTTGGTGCCTGTCGTGGCGGTAATCCTAGAACCCGTTGGTGGACACCGGCGGTGAGGGATGCCGTCAAGCTGAAGAAGGAGTCCTATCGGGTTCTTTTGGCTCATAGGACTCCTGAGGCAGCGGACAGGTACCGACAGGCCAAACGGTGTGCGGCTTCAGCGGTTGCGGAGGCAAAAACTCGGACATGGGAGGAGTTCGGGGAAGCCATGGAAAACGACTTCCGGACGGCTTCGAAGCGATTCTGGACCACCATCCGCCGCCTCAGGAAGGGGAAGCAGTGCACTATCAACACCGTATATGGTGAGGATGGTGTTCTGCTGACCTCGACTGCGGATGTTGTGGATCGGTGGAGAGAATACTTCGAAGACCTCCTCAATCCCACCAACACGTCTTCCTATGAGGAAGCAGTGCCTGGGGAATCTGTGGTGGGCTCTTCTATTTCTGAGGCTGAGGTTGCCGAGGTAGTTAAAAAGCTCCTCGGTGGCAAGGCCCCGGGGGTGGATGAGATCCGCCCAGAGTTCCTTAAGGCTCTGGATGCTGTGGGGCTGTCTTGGTTGACAAGACTCTGCAGCATCGCGTGGACATCGGGGGCGGTACCTCTGGATTGGCAGACCGGGGTGGTGGTTCCTCTCTTTAAGAAGGGGAACCGGAGGGTGTGTTCTAACTATCGTGGGATCACACTTCTCAGCCTTCCCGGTAAGGTCTATTCAGGTGTACTGGAGAGGAGGCTACGCCGGATAGTCGAACCTCGGAATCAGGAGGAACAGTGTGGTTTTCGTCCTGGTCATGGAACTGTAGACCAGCTCTATACTCTCGGCAGGGTCCTTGAGGGTGCATGGGAGTTTGCCCAACCAGTCTACATGTGTTTTGTGGACTTGGAGAAGGCATTCGACCGTGTCCCTCGGGAAGTCCTGTGGGGAGTGCTCAGAGAGTATGGGGTATCGGACTGTCTGATTTTGGCGGTCCGCTCCCTGTATGATCAGTGTCAGAGCTTGGTCCGCATTGCCGGCAGTAAGTCGGACACGTTTCCAGTGAGGGTTGGACTGCGCCAAGGCTGCCCTTTGTCACCGATTCTGTTCATAACTTTTATGGACAGAATTTCTAGGCGCAGTCAAGGCGTTGAGGGGATCTGGTTTGGTGGCTACAGGATTAGGTCTCTGCTTTTTGCAGATGATGTGGTCCTGATGGCTTCATCTGGCCAGGATCTCCAGCTCTCGCTGGATCGGTTCGCAGCCGAGTGTGAAGCGACTGGGATGAGAATCAGCACCTCCAAGTCCGAGTCCATGGTTCTCGCCCGGAAAAGGGTGGAATGCCATCTTCGGGTTGGGGAGGAGACACTTCCCCAAGTGGAGGAGTTCAAGTACCTCGGAGTCTTGTTCACGAGTGAGGGAAGAGTGGATCGTGAGATTGACAGGCGGATCGGTGCGGCGTCTTCAGTAATGCGGACGCTGTATCGATCCGTTGTGGTGAAGAAGGAGCTGAGCCGGAAGGCAAAGCTCTCAATTTACCGGTCGATCTACGTTCCCATCCTCACCTATGGTCATGAGCTTTGGGTTATGACCGAAAGGACAAGATCACGGGTACAAGCGGCCGAAATGAGTTTCCTCCGCCGGGTGGCGGGGCTCTCCCTTAGAGATAGGGTGAGAAGCTCTGTCATTCGGGGGGAGCTCAAAGTAAAGCCGCTGCTCCTCCACATCGAGAGGAGCCAGATGAGGTGGTTCGGGCATCTTGTCAGGATGCCACCCGATCGCCTCCCTCGGGAGGTGTTTAGGGCACGTCCGACCGGTAGGAGGCCACGGGGAAGACCCAGGACACGTTGGGAAGACTATGTCTCCCGGCTGGCCTGGGAACGCCTCGGGATCCCCCGGGAGGAGCTGGACGAAGTGGCTGGGGAGATGGAAGTCTGGGCTTCCCTGCTTAGGCTGCTGCCCCCGCGACCCGACCTCGGATAAGCGGA
Organism: Nerophis lumbriciformis; assembly: GCF_033978685.3. Classification (NCBI taxonomy): domain Eukaryota; kingdom Metazoa; phylum Chordata; class Actinopteri; order Syngnathiformes; family Syngnathidae; genus Nerophis; species Nerophis lumbriciformis. The sequence continues at coordinate 55,116,382 of NC_084551.2, read as the reverse complement.
AGAAGATGGATGGATGGATGGAATACAGAATCTTTTTTTGACACTGAATTTATGCAACTGATTTTTTTGCGCTTGAATTTTGTGAACTGAATTTCTTTACATCAAAATTATGCTGACAACGTCATTGAAGATTTCATGGCCTATAAAACACAGTGCTGCATGACCTGCCTCTTTTTAAGACTTGTGTCACGTGACTGCATCTTTGACACCTTATTGGCTGGTTGTGAGACAGGATCAATTACTTCAGTTTTTAATTTACCAGAAGTGGGTCTTAAGTTTTAAAGAACAAATATTTTTGCACTGAATTTTTTGTTATTAATTAAAACAACAAATATTAGTTCAAATAACCCAAATGAAATAATTTAGTTAAAATTGGAAAAATTTGATAAACTGAAATTAATTAATCGGAAAACCCCATCCATCCATTTTCTACCGCTTGTCCCGTTCGGGGTCGTGGGTGTGCTGGAGCCTATCTCAGCTACAATCGGGCAGAAGGGGGTGTACACCCTGGACAAGTCGCCACCTCATCGCAGGGCCAACACAGATAGACAGACAACATTCACACTCATATTCACACACTAGGGCCAATTTAGTGTTGCTAATCAACCTATCCCCAGGTGCATGTCTTTGTAATTTAGTTAAAATTGTAAGATTTTGAAAAACTGAAAACCTGTATAAATTAATCCAAAATTTGTTAAATTGAGTTTTAAAGCAGCAAGTATTTTTCTGCACAGAATGTTTTTTATACTGAATTTTTTAAAACACCGAAATATCGAACACAGACATTTTGCTCACAAATTTTTATTCAATGAAATTGTCAGCGTAATTTGATGTAAAAAAATTCAACTCACAAAAGTAAAATGCAAAAAATTGAGTTACATAAATTCAGTGTCCAGAAAAAGCTTTCGTAATAAAGACACAAATTAACCTACGTAGGAGGGACTTATTAAAAGTGATGAAAAAAAATTAATTTACATACAATTACACAATGCTAAAATAAATAAATTCTTACTATTATAATAATATGTTTCTTAACGAAATGTTCAATAAAATTCAAGTGTAAATGAAACACAGCTTAAATACTTTAGTCATAATTTTTTGCGCTTAAAAAAACTTCTCTGACTTTAGCTCCAGATTTTTTCTGTTTGTTGGATATTGTCATTACTGCCACAAGTGGTGGAAAAGTGCATTACAACTGAGTACCGCTGCGGCCCAAACGGACCACAGCTGAGAAACACGTACTTTTTGGCGGCGCTGGCGGCCCCACAATAGTTAAAAAACACTGTTTTGGATGATTTACCTTGCTATATCCAAGGAGCCATGGAACTCTCTTAGCTCAGGAGTGGAGCTTATGATGTCCATGACAAACTGATCCGAGGCCGCCTTCATGATTACATCCATTGCCTTTTCCGCCGTTGCTTCTACCACTTCCACACATGGCGGACCAGAGTTTGAAAGTGGCCTCTGTCAAAAGCAAAAAGAAAAAAACTATTTAAATTAGGAATATTAATTAATTGATTTCAACAAAAACAAATGAACACAAGAAACAAAGGCGTCATGTCAGTTTACCTTGTTGTGCATGGAAGGTTCTTGGCTGGGGGGGAAGTCAGCACTTTTGTGTCGCGTGTGATCCCTAAATGTGTCAAATAGTTAAGAATCAGCTTGTGTAACATCATTCATGACCACGGCGGGAACCTTGGACTGTTGTTTAGGATTTAAACCACAACACAACTCTCATTTTCACTTGTCAACAATGTGCTGATACTGCGCTCCAACAAGAACACAAGAGTAGAGATCAATTGATTATATTAATGTAGGAATGTCCAAGCATTCACACTGATAAGATTCTACACCAGAAAGTCAAATATTTATTATTATTATTATTATTATGTGTGAATGTCCACACATTCACACATATAATATTTTACAGCGGAAAGTCATCTATTATTATTATTATACTGTATGTGTGAATGTCCAAACATTCACACATATAAGATTCTACACCAGAAAGTAATGTATTGATTATTATTATTATTATTATTATTATTATTATATGTGTGAAAGTCCAAACATTCACACATGTAAGATTCTACACCAGAAAGTCAAATATTTATTATTATTATTATTATTATGTGTGAATGTCCACACATTCACACACATAAGATTCTACACTAGAAAGTCATTTATTTATTATTATGTTTGAATGTCCAGACATTCACACATAAGATTCTACACCAGGAAGTCATCTAATTATTATGATTATTATATGTGTGAATGTCCAAACATTCACACATATAAGATTCGACACCAGAAATTAATCTATTCATCATTATATGTGTGAATGTCCAAACATTGACATATAAGATTCTACACCAAAAAATAATCAATTTATTATTATCATTATACAGTATGTGTGAATGTCCAGACATTCACACATAAGGTTCTACACCAGAAATGTATCTATTTATTATTATTATTATTATTATGTGTGAATGTCTAGACATTCTCATAGATAAGATTCTACACCAGCAAGTCATCTATTTATCATTATTATGATTATTATATGTGTGAATGTCCAAACATTCACACATATAAGATTCTACACCAGAAAGTCATCTATCTATTATTATTATTATTATTATTATATGTATGAATGTCCAAACATTCACACATATAAGATTCTACACCAGAAAGTCATCTATTTATTATTATTATTGTGTGTGAATGTCCTAACATTCACACATACGATTCTACACCAGAAAGTTATCTATATATTATTATTGTTATGATTAGTATGTGTGAATGTCCAAACATTCACACATATAAGATTCTACACCAGAAAGTCATCTATTTATTATTATTGTGTGTGAATGTCCAAACATTCACACATATGATTCTACACCAGAAAGTCATCTATATATTATTATTATTATTATGATTATTATATGTGTGAATGTCAAAACATTCACACATATGATTCTACACCAGAAAGTCATCTATTTATTATTATTATTATATGTGTGAATGTCCAAACATTCACACATATATCATTCTACACCAGAAAGTCATCTATTCATCAATTCATCCATCCATTTTCTACCGCTTGTCCTCATTATTATTATTATTATTATTATGTGTGAATGTACAAACATTCACACACATAGGATTCTACACCAGAAAGTCATCTATTTATCATTATTATGATTATTATATGTCTAAATGTCCAAACATTCACACATATATGATTCTACACCAGAAAGTCATCTATATATTATTATTATTATTATGATTATTATATGTGTGAATGTCCAAACATTCACACATATAAGATTCTACACCAGAAAGTCATCTATTTATTATTATTATTGTGTGTGAATGTCCAAACATTCACACATATGATTCTACACCAGAAAGTCATCTATATATTATTATTATTATGATTATTATGTGTGAATGTCCAAACATTCACACATATAAGATTCGACACCAGAAATTCATCTATTTATTATTATTATTATTATATGTGTGAATGTCCAAACATTCACACATATATCATTCTACACCAGAAAGACATCTATTCATCAATTCATCCATCCATTTTCTACCGCTTGTGCTCATTATTATTATTATTATTATTATTATTATTATTATGTGTGAATGTACAAACATTCACACATATAAGATTCTACACCAGAAAGTCATCTATCTATTATTATTATTATTATTATTATATGTATGAATGTCCAAACATTCACACATATAAGATTCTACACCAGAAAGTCATCTATTTATTATTATTATTGTGTGTGAATGTCCTAACATTCACACATACGATTCTACACCAGAAAGTTATCTATATATTATTATTGTTATGATTAGTATGTGTGAATGTCCAAACATTCACACATATAAGATTCTACACCAGAAAGTCATCTATTTATTATTATTGTGTGTGAATGTCCAAACATTCACACATATGATTCTACACCAGAAAGTCATCTATATATTATTATTATTATTATGATTATTATATGTGTGAATGTCAAAACATTCACACATATGATTCTACACCAGAAAGTCATCTATTTATTATTATTATTATATGTGTGAATGTCCAAACATTCACACATATATCATTCTACACCAGAAAGTCATCTATTCATCAATTCATCCATCCATTTTCTACCGCTTGTCCTCATTATTATTATTATTATTATTATGTGTGAATGTACAAACATTCACACACATAGGATTCTACACCAGAAAGTCATCTATTTATCATTATTATGATTATTATATGTCTAAATGTCCAAACATTCACACATATATGATTCTACACCAGAAAGTCATCTATATATTATTATTATTATTATGATTATTATATGTGTGAATGTCCAAACATTCACACATATAAGATTCTACACCAGAAAGTCATCTATTTATTATTATTATTGTGTGTGAATGTCCAAACATTCACACATATGATTCTACACCAGAAAGTCATCTATATATTATTATTATTATGATTATTATGTGTGAATGTCCAAACATTCACACATATAAGATTCGACACCAGAAATTCATCTATTTATTATTATTATTATTATATGTGTGAATGTCCAAACATTCACACATATATCATTCTACACCAGAAAGACATCTATTCATCAATTCATCCATCCATTTTCTACCGCTTGTACTCATTATTATTATTATTATTATTATTATTATTATTATGTGTGAATGTACAAACATTCACACATATAAGATTCTACACCAGAAAGTCATCTATCTATTATTATTATTATTATTATTATATGTATGAATGTCCAAACATTCACACATATAAGATTCTACACCAGAAAGTCATCTATTTATTATTATTATTGTGTGTGAATGTCCAAACATTCACACATATGATTCTACACCAGAAAGTCATCTATTTATTATTATTATTGTGTGTGAATGTACAAACATTCACACATATAGGATTCTACACCAGAAAGTCATCTATATATTATTATTATGATTATATGTGTGAATGTCCAAACATTCCCACATATAAGATTCTACACCAGAAAGTCATCTATTTATTATTTTTACTGTATGATTCTACACCAGAAAGTAATCTATATATTATTATTATTATTATTATATGTATGAATGTCCAAACATTCACACATATAAGATTCTACACCAGAAAGTCATCTATTTATTATTATTATTGTGTGTGAATGTCCTAACATTCACACATACGATTCTACACCAGAAAGTCATCTATATATTATTATTGTTATGATTACTATATGTGTGAATGTCCAAACATTCACACATATAAAATTCTATACCAGAAAGTCATCTATTTATTATTATTATTGTGTGTGAATGTCCAAACATTCACACGTATGATTCTACACCAGAAAGTCATCTATATATTATTATTATTATTATGATTATTATATGTGTGAATGTCCAAACATTCACACATATGATTCTACACCAGAAAGTCATCTATTTATTATTATTATTATTATTATTATTATATGTGTGAATGTCCAAACATTCACACATATATCATTCTACACCAGAAAGTCATCTATTCATCAATTCATCCATCCATTTTCTACCGCTTGTCCTCATTATTATTATTATTATTATTATTATTATTATGTGTGAATGTACATTCACACATATAGGATTCTACACCAGAAAGTCATTTATATATTATTATTATGATTATTATTTGTGTGAATGTACAAACATTCACACATATAAGATTCTACACCAGAAAGTCATCTATTTATTATTATCATATGTGTGAATGTCCAAACATTCACACATATAACATTCTACACCAGAAAGTCATCTATTCATTATTATTATTATTATTATGTGTGAATGTACAAACATTCACACACCAGAAAGTCATCTATTTATTATTATGATGATCACTATATGTGTGAATGTCTGGACATTACCAAATATGGGCTATTGGCCTCCTTGACTACTAATAAAAAACATACAGTATCTGTCGATCTCTACACACAAGACTAACAGCAGCCGACAAGTAATAATAATACTGTAGAAGTAAAGAACAACCTCAGGGCTGAATCGCTTTCCGAGTGTTTCTTCTTTTCCATCAGCTCCCGGAAGGAGTGCACCATCTAAAAGAGAGGATTAGTGGAGAGCGAGAAAGCACAAGACATGATAGTGACGGTGGACCGCGTCCGACCTTGTTGTGGGTGTGCCTCAGCGTGCTCAGCTCCCGGCTCAGGGCCGACTTCTGCTCCTCCAAGGCCACCACTGTGACACAGCAACACAACCACAGCTTCATTATCGCTGTGCAACATGCAACTGATAGAGTTCATGGAAGCCTTCAGCTGGGAAAAATAGGGCTTAATGATTAATCCCGTATTTTCCAGACTATAAGGCGCACTTTTTTCCCCTCAAAACTCGACAGTACGCCTTATAACCCGGTGCGCCTGATGTAAGGAATAATTCTGGTTTTGCTTACCTATATCATTTGGTACATGATGTAATGATAAGTGGGACCAGTAAATGGCAGTCAAACATAAGAGATAAGCGTAGACTGCAATATGATGGCAATATGACTCAAGTAAACAACCCCAACATTTTATGCATGCACATTCAGATAAATTCTTCAAAATTAAAATAAAAATAAATAAAAAAATATATATATACAAACCCCGTTTCCATATGAGTTGGGAAATTGTGTTAGATGTAAATATAAACGGAATACAATGATTTGCAAATAATTTTCAACCCATATTCAGTTGAATGCACTACAAAGACAAGATATTTGATGTTCAAACTGATAAACATTTATTTGGTTGCAAATAATCATTAACTTTAGAATTTGATGCCAGCAACACGTGACAAAGAAGTTGGGAAAGGTGGCAATAAATACTGATAAAGTTGAGGAATGCTCATCAAACACTTATTTGGAACATCCCACAGGTGAACAGGCAAATTGGGAACAGGTGGGTGCCATGATTGGGTATAAAAGTAGATTCCATGAAATGCTCAGTCATTCACAAACAAGGATGGGGCGAGGGTCACCACTTTGTCAACAAATGTGTGAGCAAATTGTTGAACAGTTTAAGAAAAACCTTTCTCAACCAGCTATTGCAAGGAATTTAGGGATTTCACCATCTACGCTCCGTAATATCATCAAAGGGTTCAGAGAATCTGGAGAAATCACTGCACGTAAGCAGCTAAGCCCGTGACCTTCGATCCCTCAGGATGTACTGCAACAACAAGCTACATCAGTGTGTAAAGGATATCACCACATGGGCTCAGGAACACTTCAGAAACCCACTGTCAGTAACTACAGTTGGTCGCTACATCTGTAAATGCAAGTTAAAACTCTCCTATGCAAGGCGAAAACCGTTTATCAACAACACCCAGAAACGCCGTCGGCTTCGCTGGGCCTGAGCTCATCTAAGATGGACTGGTACAAAGTGGAAAAGTGTTCTGTGGTCTGACGAGTCCACATTTCAAATTGTTTTTGGAAACTGTGGATGTTGTGTCCTCTGGACCAAAGAGAAAAAGAACCATCCGGATTGTTATAGGCGCAAAGTTGAAAAGGCAGCATGTGTGATGGTATGGGGGTGTATTAGTGCCCAAGACATGGGTAACTTACACATCTGTGAAGGCACCATTAATGCTGAAAGGTACATACAGGTTTTGGAGCAACATATGTTGCCATCCAAGCAACGTTACCATGGACGCCCCTGCTTATTTCAGCAAGACAATGCCAAGCCACGTGTTACATCAACGTGGCTTCATAGTAAAAGAGTGCGGGTACTAGACTGGCCTGCCTGTAGTCCAGACCTGTCTCCCATTGAAAATGTGTGGCGCATTATGAAGCCTAAAATAGCACAACGGAGACCCCCGGACTGTTGAACAACTTAAGCTGTACATCAAGCAAGAATGGGAAAGAATTGCACCTGAGAAGCTTCAAAAATGTGTCTCCTCAGTTCCCAAACGCTTACTGAGTGTTGTTAAAAGGAAAGGCCATGTAACACAGTGGTGAACATGCCCTTTCCCAACTACTTTGGCACGCGTTGCAGTCATGAAATTCTAAGTTAATTATTATTTGCAAAAAAAATAAAAAAGTTTATGAGTTTGAACATCAAATATCTTGTCTTTGTAGTGCGATGGGTTGAAAAGGATTTGCAAATCATTGCATTCCGTTTATATTTACATCTAACACAATTTCCCAACTCATATGGAAACGGGGTTTGTATATATATATAAATGACTGAAAGAGCACGCACTTGGCGCGATGATGTCATGTTATCGATGGGAAAATGCAAGAAATGTAATGCCGAGCGCATATCATTATGTCAAGATAATGACACCAGCATTTACTTCATTTAAGAATATTTTTCAACATATTGAGAAAAAAGGTCTCTTATTTGTTTTTTCTACTAAGAAAAGTGCACTTGTTATTAGTGAGAAAATACTTATTTTAAGGTATTTTTGGGTTCATTGAGGTTAGCTAATTTGACTTGTTTTGGAAAGTCTTGACAAGCCAAATGTTCTTGTTCTATTGGCAGATAATTTTGCTTAGTTCAAGTAAAATACCCCTCATTTTGGTATTTTTTTTCTTGTTTTTGAACACTGACTTTTTGCAGTGTGAGGTAATCAATGAAATACTCACATTGATCTGCTTGCTCCCTGGCTTTCTTCTCAAAGTGTCTCTCCCGGCGTTCTCGCTCCTTCTCCCTCCCTCTCATGGCTCTCCTTTCCTGCTCTATTTGGTCGTCCAGCTCCAAACACCTCTGGGTGCGGAAACGAAGGTGAGATTCAAACATTTCCGGGCGGGATGGAAAGCGAGCCGCACCTCCTGGCTTTCTTTCCTCACGGCCTTCTCAAGATGATATCGCTCCAGCAACCGCTCTCTTTCGGCTCGCTCCCTCTCCGCCTCCTCTTCCCGTTCCCTCAGCTGAGCCTTGCAGCCTGCCAGCCCCTCCAGGACCCACACGAATATTGGCACCAGGGACTCCACCACGCCTTCACCGTGCGTCTCGATGACGGTCTGCCATGGAATAAAGTGCTCACTTTAGATAAGGGATGTCAAAGTGGTGTTCATTTAGGGCCACATGGCAGTTATGTATGGATTTGTCTCTGGATTTCATTATTAATTAAAGCTGCAAGCAGCATTGGTCGGGCCCGCGTATTTGGCAGGTGCTAGTCCTAAGTGTCCCAATACTTTTGTCAAGTTTTAGTCCCAAGTGTACCAATACTTTTGTCCAGTGTAAGTGTCCCAATACTTTTGTCCAGTGGTAGTCCTATGTGTCCCAATACTTGAGTCTACTTATAGTGCGAAGTGTCCCAATACTTTCGTCCAGTATGCGTCGTAAGTGTCCCAATACTTTTGTCCAGTTTTAGTCCTAAGTGTCCCAATACTTTTGTCAAGTTGTAGTCCTAAGTGTCCCAATACTTTTGTCCAGACTACCAATACTTTTGTCAAGTTTTAGTCCCAAGTGGCCCAATACTTTTGTCAAGTTTTAGTCCTAAGTTTCCCAATACTTGTGTCCAGTGTAGGTGTCCCAATACTCTTGTCCAGTGGTAGTCCTAAGTGTCCCAATACTTTTGTCCAATTTTAGTCCCAAGTGTCCCAATACTTTTGTCTAGTGTTAGTCCGAAGTGTCCCAAAACTTTTGTGCAGTTTTAGTACTAAGTGTCCCAAAACTTTTGTCCAGTTTTCGTCATAAGTGTCCCAATACTTTTGTCAAGTGTTAGTCCCAAGTGTCCCAATATTTTTGTCCAGTTTACGTTCCAAGTGTCCCAATACTTTTGTCCAGTTATAGTCCTAAGTGTCCCAAAACTTTTGTCCAGTATTAGTCCTAAGTGTCCCAATACTTTTGTCAAGTTGTAGTCCTAAGTGTCCCAATACTTTTGTCCAGTGTAAGTGTCCCAATACTTTTGTCCAGTTTTCGTCCTAAGTGTCCCAATACTTTTGTCCAGTTTTCGTCCTAAGTGTCCCAATACTTTTGTCCAGTGGTATTCCTAAGTGTCCCAATACTTTTGTGCAGTGTAAGTGTCCCAATACTTTTGTCCAGTTTTGGTCATAAGTGTCCCAATACTTTTGTCCAGTGGTAGTCATAAGTGTCCCAATACTTTTGTCAAGTTGTAGTCCCAAGTGTCCCAATACCTTTGTCCAGTTTTCGTGCTATGTGTCCCAATACTTTTGTCCAGTGGTAGTCATAAGTGTCCCAACACTTTTGTCTACTTTTAGTCCGAATTGTCCCAATACTTTTGTCTAGTGTACCTACCTTGTCTGCATTGTGTGGGCACGCTGGTGCTGCCTGCTTTTAAGCAGCCATCTTGAAAAAACAGCAGCATCAGCGCAGAGGTTCTTTGAAGGGTCATAAAATAAAAACCGGAGCAGGTATCAAAACTCTTTCGCCAACTTTTAATCAGAAGGGTTCAATCTCTCTCCTATGTTAGTTTGAAGCCGAAACAACAAACGCGCTCAGAGGAGATAATGTTTGAAGAAAGGTGACCGGTTTTTACAAAAATGTTGTTTTGAAGGGGGAATAGCAAACTTCCTGTTGATTTTTGCTGGGGGTTGTCAATTTATGAAATGTAGGTCTAAGTTAGACCTACGTAGAGGTTTTTGTTTCATGTCTCTCCGACCTTCCCAGTGGGAGTTACAGGCGGTTTTGTCATTTTCTTCTTCCGAGGAGCAGTTTTTTCTGCGTTTTATTCAAAAATTGCGCTACAGCGCAATTTTGAGATTTGAGATTAGGATTTGAGATTAGGTTTTTTTATAAGATCGCAATTTTTGACAGTCCTGATGTGTGCGTTCAGTTTGGTGAGTTTTGAAGCGTGTTAAGGGGGTCAAATTACAGCTCAAAGAGGCAAAAGTTACTGTTTTTAGTACTTTTTTGTCTTGAAGGGGGAATTGCCAACTTCCTATTGATTTTAGTACTATTATGAAATGTAGGTCTAAGTCAGACCTACATAGAGGTTTTTGTTTCATGTCTCTCCGACCTTCCTAGTGGGAGTTACAGGCAGTCTAGTTTTTTTTTTCCTAGGGGGCGCTAGAGCGCAATTTTGAGTTTTGTGGTTCGTTTTTTTTAAAAAAAGGCAATTTTCGCAGGTCCTGATGTGTGGGTCAAATATGGTGAGTTTTGAAGCATGTTAAGTGGGTCAAATTACAGTATAATGTGGCGGCGGAAGAATAAAGAATAAAGAATAAAACCTTACAAATTCAATAGGTCCTTATGTCCCATTGCATAAGGACTCCCTTTGGGAGTCCTTATGCAATGGGACATGCGGGCCCTAATTATATAAATTGTAGACTGCCCATTTTACAGTAAAAACTTTACTTTTACAAAATTTCACTGTAAAATATAGTGTTTTACAACATTTTAAAGGCCTACTGAAATGTGATTTTCTTATTTAAACGGGGATAGCAGGTCCATTCTATGTGTCATACTTGATCATTTCGCGACATTGCCATATTTTTGCTGAAAGGATTTAGTAGAGAACATCGACGATAAAGTTCGCAATAATGAAAAAAAAGCCTTGCCTGTAGCGGAAGTAGCAGACGAGTAGCGTGACGTCACAGGTTGTGGAGCTCCTCACATCTGCACATTGTTTACAATCATGGCCACCAGCAGCGAGAGCGATTCGGACCGAGACAGGGACGATTTTCCCATTAATTTGAGCGAGGATGAAAGATTTGTGGATGAGGAAAGTGAGAGTGAAGGACTAGAGGGCAGTGGGAGCGATTCAGATAGGGAAGATGCTGTGAGAGGCGGGTGGGACCTGATATTCAGCTGGGAATGACTAAAACAGTAAATAAACACAATATACTCTATTAGCCACAACACAACCAGGCTTATATTTAATATGCCACAAATTAATCCCGCATAACAAACACCTCCCCCCTCCCGTCCATATAACCCGCCAATACGACTCAAACACCTGCACAACACACTCAATCCCACAGCCCAAAGTACCGTTCACGTCCCCAAAGTTCATACAGCACATATATTTCCCCAAAGTTACGTACGTGACATGCACATAGCGGCACGCACGTACGGCCAAGCGATCAAATGTTTGGAAGCGTACTCACGGTACCGCGTCTGCGTATCCAACTCAAAGTCCTCGTGGTAAGAGTCTCTGTTGTCCCAGTTCTCCACAGGCCAATGGTAAAGCTTGACTGTCATCTTTCGGGAATGTAAACAATGAAACACCGGCTGTGTTTGTGTTGCTGCAGTCAGCCGCAATACACCGCTTCCCACCTACAGCTTTCTTCTTTGCTGTCTCCATTGTTCATTGAACAAATTGCAAAAGATTCACCAACACAGATGTCCAGAATACTGTGGAATTTTGCGATGAAAACAGACGACTTAATAGCTGGCCACCATGCTGTCCCAAAATGTCCTCTACAATCCGTGACGTCACGCGCTGACGTCATCATACCGAGACGTTTTCAGCAGGATATTTCGCGTGAAATTTAAAATTGCACTTTAGTAAGCTAACCCGGCCGTATTGGCATGTGTTGCAATGTTAAGATTTCATCATTGATATATAAACTATCAGACTGCGTGGTCGGTAGTAGTGAGTTTCAGTAGGCCTTTAAGGTCAATGGAAAAACAGTACCACTGTTTTTTTGGGGGGGGTTCTTCACGACAAAAGCTGGCAGCTTAGTTGCCAGAATTTTGGTGTTAAATTTACATTGTGTCAGAATGATTGTATATAAGTTGTCACACAATTTGTTTGAAGACCGGTTGCCAGGGTTACTATCCACTGGTGCTTACAAAGCTGTCTTTGATCGTATCAAGCAAAAGGCGGACAGCTTGTAAAATCTCCACTGTGTGCGATGGAATGCGTCGTAGCGGTGTCAGATGGGCCTTATCAGGACCTGAAATCTACGAGCAGAGAGGGGCCAAACCTGACACCGCTCCAAGCACACAGTTTTTATTTTAACTTGTTTATGACCCAGTGCAGCTGCTGCATGATATGAACCCTCCCTTTAGAAGCAGCTGCAGATATGTAATCAGGGAATGCCCAAATAAATGGGGAGGCGTGGAACTTTTTCCTCAGACACTGTACGAGGGTGCAGGGCCATGCGCTCTCCTCATGAGCTAAATTGAATCCCGTCTCTGTTTGATTCCTTGCTTCTTGTCCTGTTTGATAAATAGTTCGGTGTTTGAACCTGACACATTGGTTTTTACAACATGATTTGTTTATAATGTATATTTTCTGCTGGATCTACTCTCTATTTTATGCAGCCCTTTTTTTTTTTTTTTTTGCTGCAGCTGTTACATATACTTTAATGTTGTACATGGTAATTGGGAATTGTTATATATTGTATAAAAATATAATATAATATAATAATATATCAGTATATTATACTGTATATATAATATGTAAATATTACTAATATGTTATATTTTATATTGCTATTATGGTACATTCCCTCCGGGTACTCCGGCTTCCTCCCACCTCCAAAGACATGCACCTGGGGATAAGTTGATTGGCAACACTAAATTGGCCCTAGTGTGTGAATGTGAGTGTGAATGTTGTCTGTCTATCTGTGTTGGCCCTGCGATGAGGTGGCGACTTGTCCGGGGTGTACCCCGCCTTCCGCCCGATTGTAGCTGAGATAGGCTCCAGCGCCCCCCGCAACCCCAAAGGGAATAAGCGGTAGAAAATGGATGGATGGATGGATATTATGGTACATTTTTAGTCTACTTAATACCTGCATTATCCTTTCCATCCTTACCCTTTGTAACTGAGCTACTGTGTGGAACAATTTCCCTTGTGGATCAATAAAGTTTGTCTAAGTCTAAGTCTAATTATATTGTTAATGGAAAAACAGTACGAGTTCTTTTTTTATTCTGGCGACTTCGCTGCCAGTTTTTCTACCGTAAAAACAAATGTACCGTCTTTCCATTTACAGTAATACACCGTTAAAAACAACAACCCTAGATTTTACAGTCAAAAACTGGCAGCTCAGTCAACAGAATTTTAACGCAAAAAACTGTAGTAGTTTTTTTCAATTAATTTACAGCAATATGCTGCGTAAAATGTATTGTCATTTTTATTAATTTGATGGGTAGTGTGCTGTAAAATTAAGTATTCGTACTTATTTGTATTTAGACAAAAACATGTTTGGAAAGTATGATAATATACTGTAATATTTGTTGCAATAATGGATCCTATTTAAGTTTAAAATGCACGCAATTTCAAGCAGTACATCTATTTTTTCTGTGGAAATGAAAAAAATCCATTACATTTAGTGAGAAAATATTAAAGTACTTTATTGACACGTAACATTTCCAGGTGTTTGCGGGCCAGGTAAAATGATGTCGCGGGCCAGATGTGGCCCCCGGGCCTTGAGTTTGACACCTGTGGTTTAGATCATACACAGATTGACCGATTATCGCTGCCGATATTTGCCATTTTGATGTATATTGTTGTTTTTTTCAGCAGATACAACATATACACACAGGATACCAATATTTAGTATTAAAAAAAAAACAATACTTAGTTAAGTAGATGGTAATTGTCAGAATAATTGTATATAAATTATCACACAACTTTGTGTTCCCATGGGTTCAGGTTGCTCTGCGAGAAGACAAAAGCTGTCTTTGATATTATCAAGCGAAAGGCGGACAGCTTGTAAACCTCAACTGTGTGCAATGGGATGCGACGTGGAGGTGTCGGTTCCTTTGATCTATTGTACAGCCACAGGAAGACCTTGTCATGACCCGAGGTCTACAAAGCAGAGAGGGGGGAAAACCTGACACCGCTCCTGGCACCTTCTCTTTGAACTGTTTATGACCGAGTGCGACAGCTGTTTATGACCCCCGTCCCCTTAGAAACAGCTGCAGCTATGTAATCAGAAAAGGCCCAAATAAAGGAGGAGGCGTGGAACCCTTTCGTCAGAGCGTGGGACGACACTGTACGAGGGTGCAGGTCGACGCGCTCTCCTCGTGAGCTAAATTGAACCCTGTCTCTGTTTGATTCCTTGCTTCTTGTCTTGTCTACTAGATGTCATCGGTGTTTGAACCTGACAGTAATAACCACTGTTCCTGCACCAGACTGTTTGCCCTCATGAGAAAAGTTCCCTTTATTTTGTATTAATTTAAGAATAAAAGTTACATTCGTGGTCAATAATTCTTCCCTAATAAATGTTCATATCTGACAGGGCGTTTGAGTTCTTGTGAGAATTCTTCTCCAGGTTCTCTCCTTGCATGCGGCGATGGTCCCCTATGCTTAGCAGTCAAAACTCCTACTTTTTTGCCGGGAATTCCAGTTTTTGTCCTTCTTTCTTGGCATCTTCCTCCCGCTTTGTTTGTTTTGGCTACTGCGGCGATCGAGTCGCTCATTGAGCCTTCCCCGTTCGCAACACTTGGTAGTGCGGCGAGTTTTAATGTTCCGTGATACAATCAAACAATCAATTTGGCCCGCAAGACGGCAAAAGTCCAAAAAGCAATTTGGCCGGGTGCAGTGTTTTTATATCATACACAAACAGCCAACTGTCTGATAGTCGCCATTTTGTCGTCATCTGGTGGCCATCAAAGGTAACTCAAGTCAGTGACTATCAAATCTACATTCAAGTGAATGAGCGCACAGCATTTACTTATATGATCGAATCCAAACAACCTTCCCTAGTCATTCAGCAGGGAAAAAAAATAATTAACCAGGGCAAAAATTCATGGTCACACACAACACATCCTGCTCATTGAACTTAATGGATATTACAAACCACAAAAGCAGTGAAGTTTTCACGTTGTGTAAATGGTAAATAAAAAGAGAATACAACAAATCCTTTTCAACTTATATTCTATTGAATAGACTGCAAAGACAAGATACTTAACATTCAAACTGGAAAACTTTGTTATTTTTTGCAAATATTAGCTCATTTGGAATTTGATGCCTGCAGCATGTTTCAAAAAAGCTGGCACAAGTGGCAAAAAAGACTGAGAAAGTTGAGGAATGCTCATCAAACTCTTATTTGGAACATCCCACAGGTGAGCAAGCTAATTGGGAACAGGTGGGTGCCATGATTGGGTATAAAAGCAGCTTCCATGAAATGCTCAGTCAAGGACGGGGCGAGGGTCACCACTTTGTCAACAAATGCCTGAGCAAATTGTTTAAGAACAACATTTGTCAACCAGCTATTGCAAGGAATTTAGGGATTTCACCATCTACGCTCCGTAATATCATCAAAAGGTTCAGAGAATCTGGAGAAATCACTGCACGTAAGCCATGATATTACGCACCTTCGATCCCTCAGGCGGTACTGCATCAAAAAGCGACATCAGTGTGTAAAGGATATCACCACATGGGCTTAGGAACACTTCAGGAAACAACGTCTACATCTGTATGTGCAAGTTAAAACTCTACTATGCAAAGCCAAAGCCATTTATCAACAACACCCAGAAATGCCGCCGGCTTCGCTGGGCCTGAGCTCATCTAAGATGGACTGATGCAAAGCGGAAAAGTGTTCTGTGGTCTGACGAGTTCACATTTCAAATTGTTTTTGGAAGCTGTGGACGTCGCGTCCTTTGGAAGAAAGCCAAAGCCATTTATCAACAACACCCAGAAACGCCGCCGGCTCACGAGGAAACCTTACAATGTATTAAATCCATAAACTGCTATAAAATAGTATGAAATTGAGAAAATTTTTACCAATTTTCCAATGAAATTTTGCCATTTTTTAAAATGTAAATGTAGATGCTCCTCTTAGACACACCTTTTAAAGGTATTTGATGTTTTTTGCTGATAGATAAAACACAACATTAGCGCCGCATAAAACATTATGTCGCTACTGGTACCACCTTTCCTAAAAAATAATGTGCAAAAAAACAACTTAAAGGCTTGTCCAGCTGTCAATACTGACATATAATATTCACCTTTATATAACTTTTACTTTAGCAAATATCGCACATAAACATCCTTGACTACTAATATTAAGTTTCGGCCATAGAAAAAACCCACATCGGTCAACACCAAGAAATCACCTGCAGTTCGGAATAGAGTTTCCCCGCTTCTTCGCTGACGATGTTGGGGTCCAGCTCCACCTCCCCACTCCCACACAGCACTCTCTCGCTGTACTCCATCTCCTCTTAGTGCGGCCAGCATTCAGCACCGACAGGAAGTGGTTTCGACAATTTCATGAAGTCCACTTCCAGCGTTCTTTCGCAGCGTCACGTTCCACTTGTACACGACAGGGACGACATCCTCTGGAACCAAGAGAAACAAATAGATTCGAGAGAGTAACGGCAACTTTGATACATTTTCTACACTGAAGTGACTAAAACCAATACCATGTAATATATCGGTTCGATATCAGTACGAAAAAACAAGTAACAGATTATATCCACATGCATCTGAAATTGTCAGGTTCAAACACTGATGACATCTATTAAACAAGACCAGAGGCAAAGAATTAAACAGACAGAATTCAATTTGGACTCAATATTGAGGAGAGTCGTCTGTACACTGTACCCTTGTACAGTATCTCAGCACGCTCTGCCAAAAGATTGCACGCCTCCTTCTTTTATTTTGGACCCTCCCCGACCACATGGCCACCGCTGTTTCCAAAGGACAAAGGTCGCAAAAAGTTCACAGAAAAGGTCAGTTCAAAAAGAGTTCGTAAAATAGTTGAAAAAGAGGTCCATAAAATAGTTCAAAAAGACGTTCGTAAACCAGTTCAAAAAGGAGGTTCAAAAAGAGGTCGTCTGGAAATTGGGCAGATCCTGTCTTCTCTCTCTCTCTCTCTCTCTCTCTCTCTCTCTCTCTCTCTCTCTCTCTCTCTCTCTCTCTCTCTCTCTCTCTCTCTCTCTCTCTCTCTCTCTCTCTCTCTCTCTCTCTCTCTCTCTCTCTCTATATATATATATATATATATATATATAATGTTAACGCACTTTTTGTGTCTTTTTACGCATTGAAATCAGAAAAGACACGCATTTCCGGAAGTCCGCGCATCCCCGAGACGCAGATCTTTATTTTTTTTTACCGACCCTGCATTCTCCGGGTCAAAACTCACGTTTGCTTGTTATTTTTTTATCGATTATCGCTTTCCGCCGGTGTTTTGTTTTGTTTATATTTGCCGGTGTTGTGCAAAATGTGATTGCCTGCCAAAAATGTATTTCCTTGGCGGGGCGGGAGCGCACACCGCTTGCTAAACCTGAATTGCTTGACTTGGTCTGTCCACAGCGGATTACTAGGTGTAAGACAAACTCTTTATCTTTCTGGTTATTGTCATGGAGAGGAGAGTCGTCTGTACACTGTACCCTTTACAGTATCTCAGCACGCTCTGCCAAAAGATTGCACGCCTCCTTCTTTAATTTTGGACCCTCCCCCGACCACATGGCCACCGCTGTTTCCAAATGACAAAGGTCGCAAAAAGTTCACAGAAAAGGTCAGTTCGAAAAGAGTTCGTAAAATAGTTGAAAAAGAGGTCCATAAAATAGTTCAAAAAGACGTTCGTAAACCAGTTCAAAAAGGAGGTTCAAAAAGAGGTCGTCTGGAAATTAGGCAGATCCTGTCTTCTCTCCGCTTTGAAGTCCTTGGGTTAGAGCAATATTTTTCTGTCGATTACCATAAATGAAATAACACAAGAACACCTTCATCTTGCTTCCCTCCCCCTACACAGAGGAGTTTTACGAGCCTTACTCTTGGTAGGTTTCAAAGACAGCTTTTGTCTTCTCACCAGACCCTCAATGTAACACAAAGTTTTTGTGATAATTTACAAACAATTATTCTAACAGAAATCATCATACAAGTCGTCTTGCAGAGCAAAGGCTACTGGAGCTGGGAGCTACACAACGGCTAAGCACACAATAGCACACACGCTAGACAAAATGAATATTTAATTGAACCATGTTGCATTGTAAAACAGCACATTTGTCAATATAAACAAGTAAGGGGTGCACAAGATAATCGAGTCACAACCGAATAGCTCCAATTTGGTTGTTCTTTGAACCTGTTCTCTGTAATAATGACAATAAAACTCTATTCTATTCTATTCTAATAGCGATTCTTATTCACCCTGATTCCAAACCGATTCATGATTTTTTTTTTTAAATATTCAAAAACAAGTTTAAATAATATATATATATATATATATATATATATATATATATATATATATATATATATATATATATGTATATATATATATATATATATTAGAGATGTCCGATAATATCGGCCGATAAATGCGTTAAAATGTAATATCGGAAATTTTAGGTTTTTTTATTATCGGTATCTTTTTTTTTCTTCCATTAAATCAACATAAAAAACACAAGATACACTTACAATTAGTGCACCAACCCAAAAAACCTCCCTCCCCCATTTACACTCATTCACACAAAAGGGTTGTTTCTTTCTGTTATTAATATTGTGGTTCCTACATTATATATCAATATATATCAATACAGTCTGCAAGGGATACAGTCCGTAAGCACACATGATTGTGCGTGCTGCTGCTCCACTAATAGTACGAACCTTTAACACTTCATTTTACTCATTTTCATTCATTACCAATTTCTATGTAACTGTTTTTATATTGTTTTACTTTCTTTTTTATTCAAGAAAATGTTTTTAATTTATTTATCTTATTTTATTTTATTAATTTTTTTAAAAAGTACCTTATCGTCACCATACCTGGTTGTCCAAATTAGGCATAATAATGTGTTGATTCCACGACTGTATATATCGGTTGATGTCGGTATCGGTTGATATCGGTATCGGTAATTAAAGAGTTGGACAGTATCGGAATATCGGCAAAAAGCCGTTATCGGACATCCCTAATATATATATATATATATATATATATATATATATATATATATATATATATATATATATATATATATATATATATATATACACATATATATATATATATATATATATATATATATATATATATATATATATATATATATATATATATATATATATATATAAGATAAAGAAAGATAAAGGTACCGGTATATATATAAACACCTTTATCTTTCTGGTTATTGTCATTTAAGACTTTATCATGCCCGGAAAATGA
This sequence comes from Nerophis lumbriciformis, assembly GCF_033978685.3. Classification (NCBI taxonomy): domain Eukaryota; kingdom Metazoa; phylum Chordata; class Actinopteri; order Syngnathiformes; family Syngnathidae; genus Nerophis; species Nerophis lumbriciformis. The sequence goes on along the minus strand of NC_084551.2, from coordinate 55,096,317 downwards.
CAGTTTTCCTTTTCTGTGGTATTAATGAGATTTAAAGGAGTGTTGTTAGTCTGATGTTGATGTGATAAAACCTCTTTCTTGTTTGTAAGATACACACAATTGTAATTGTTATTTCTTCCTGCACATAATAAATATGTATAAAGTGTTTGGATGTATTCATTAATGTCACATTTTCGTTAAATGTAATATTGCCTGACAAAAACTGATCCAACCTAATATTTTGATATTTACACATCGCATATTTGACTAGAATACCCTTATGAGAATTACATGTATCAAAAGCAAGTACCTATTGTATTGTTTACTTGTTGAAATACCCTTTTTGGAGCTAAAATCTACTCAAACAACCACTTTGATGCTGCCAAATATTGATTTCAAGTAATATTTTGATACTGACACATCTTAACTCTGCATATTTGACTAGATTACCTTTAAGGGCATTACATATATCAAAAGCAGGTACCTACTGTACTGTTTACTTGTTGAAATACCCTTTTTGGAGCTAAAATCTACCCAAACGACCACTTTGATGCTGCCAAAAATGAATTGACGTAATATTTTGATACTGACACATCTTATCTCTGCATATTTAACTAGAACACCCTTATGAACATTACATATATCAAAATCAAGTACCTACTGTACTGTTTACTAGTTGAAATACCCTTTTTAGAGCTAAAAATCTACCAAAACAACCACTTTGATGCTGCCAAATATTGATTTCAAGTAATATGTTGATACTGACACATCTTAACTCTGCATATTTTACTAGATTACCTTTATGGGCATTACATATATCAAAATCAGGTACCTACTGTACTGTTTACTTGTTGAAATACCCTTTTTGCAGCTAAAATCTACCCAAACGACCACTTTGATGCTGCCAAAAATGATTTGACGTAATATGTTGATACTGACACATCTTATCTCTGCATATTTTACTAGAATACCCTTATGAGAATTACATATATCAAAATCAAGTACCTACTGTATTGTTTACTTGTTGAAATATGTATGTAATGTAGGCTGATTGCTGACATGACAACTGCTATTGACAATATGATGGAATGTGTAACTATTGAAATCAGTGTTGAAAGATCCAAAAACATATTCATTAGTTGTATTTATAGAACTCCAGGATCATGCATTGATCAATTTAATAAGAAAATGTTTGAGTTATATGAAAGACTTAATGATAAGGTGATCTTGATTTGTGGTGACTTCAACATTGATTTGATGAAATTTAATGATCACATGAAAACTACTGATTTTGTTAATCTTATGTTTAGCTTGAGTTTCTTTCCACTAATTGTAAAACCTAGCAGAATAACAAAGGACAGCTTAACACTGATTGACAATATTTTTATAAATGTATTTGATGGGAATAGAAAAAGTGGACTCTTGGTGACTGATGTAAGTGATCACTTGCCTGTCTTTACAGTGATCCAAATGAACAAGGAGCAAAACTTACAAACAAAAAGACAAATAAATAACTTTGTTAGAATAAAATCACCAGAAGCAGTTAAGGCATTCAAGGCGGATCTTTTAAATCAGGATTGGCAAAATGTTTTTGTGGAGGATACTAATGAAGCATACGATACATTCTTGGATATATTTCTGACACTTTATGACCGTCATTGTCCATTAAGAGAATATAAGCAAAATACTAAAAAGAGGGAGAAACCATGGATAACAAGGGGTTTAGTAAAAGCCTGTAAAAAAAAAAAAAGGCTTTACAAGGAATTTATTAAGCATCGAACAAAGGAAAGTGAGGACAAATATAAAAAGTATAAAAACAGATTGACATGTATCATGAGGCTGCAACAAAAAAACTATTATGAACAATTGCTGCATAAACATAAAAATAACATTATTGAAACCTGGGATGTGCTTAATACTATGATTAAAAAATCTAGCAAAAAGGATTTTACAGCTTATCTGGTAAAAGATGACAACTCAATTATTGAAAATATAGAAGAAATAGCTGAGGAATTCAATACATTTTTTGTGAATGTTGGCCCAAATTTGGCAAAAAATATTAAGTTTAATATGAATGAAGAAAAAAAGTTAAGGCGTGTATCTGACATTAAAAATTCAATGTTTCTTGGCGGAGTTTGTGAAAGTGATGTGTTAGAAGTGGTAAGAAAGTTTAAAAACAAAAAATCTGTCGATGGTAACAACGTGGATATGTCACTTGTTAAAGAAGTGATGGATTGTGTCCTGAAGCCGTTTACTTATATATGTAATACATCTTTATCAACTGGAACTTTTCCTGACAAAATGAAAATTGCTAAAGTTATTCCGATTTATAAAAATGGTGATAAACATATGGTCTCAAATTATAGACCTGTGTCTCTACTACCTCAATTTGCAAAAATTCTTGAGAAATTATTTGTAAATAGACTTGATAAGTTCATTGACAAACATGAGCTACTGAATGACCATCAGTATGGGTTCAGGAGTAATCGATCTACATCCCTAGCAGTGATGGACTTTGTAGAAAACGTAGCTACAGCAATAGAAAAAAAGCAACACACCGTTGGAGTATTTATTGATTTATGTAAAGCTTTTGACACAATCGATCATTCCTTACTTCTGCAAAAATTGGAAAACTATGGCATAAGAGGTGTTTCACAAGAGTGGTTAAGTAGTTATTTAAGTAATAGATCTCAATATGTGGAAATCAATAAGACTAAATCACAGCCAAGAAGAGTAACTTGTGGGGTTCCACAAGGCTCGGTATTGGGACCTAAGTTATTTATACTATATTTAAATGATATTTGTTCAGTATCTAATAAATTGAAATTTATTATGTTTGCAGATGATACAAATGTATATTGTTCAGGAGAAGACTTGAAGGAAGTGTTGAGGGTAATAGAGGTTGAGTTGTTTCAGCTAAAAAAATGGTTTGATATCAATAAGTTATCATTAAATGATAAGAAAACTAAATTTATGGTGTTTAGTGGTGCAAGAACAAATCGTGAAGTAAAACTAAAATTAAATCAAGTGGAAATTGATAGAGTATATGAAACTAAATTCTTGGGAATAATAATTGATCATAAATTATGTTGGAAACCGCATATTGAATATATAAAGGGAAAAATATCCAAATCCATTGCCATTCTTTATAAAGTAAAACACATGCTGAATAAGAAATGTTTGCATATGTTATATTATTCTTTTATTTTTCCATATTTAACATATTGTGTTGAAGTTTGGGGAAATGTTTATAGAACAAACATAGACCCAATAATTAAACTTCAAAAAAGGGTAATAAGAATAATACACAAAGCGTGCTACTATGAACATACCAATCCATTATTTATAAGTTCTAATGTGTTAAAATTTTCAGATATTGTGTTTTTAAAAACAATGGAAATTATGTTTCGAGTAAAGAACAACAGCCTTCCAGCTTGTATGCTTAGGTTATTTCAATTAAGAGGAGAAACCCATAATTTACGGGGGGTATTGATTTTTGAAATAGGTAAAGCAAGAACGAATATTAAATACAAATGTATTTCAGTTTTAGGAGTTAAATGGTGGAATAAGCTCAGTGATGAGTTGAAGACATGTACTTCTTTGTTAAGGTTTAAGAAAACATTGAAAGGTGAGATAATTGAAAATTATAAAATATAGTAACAATTACTTTCATTCCATTGATTTTTTTTTTTTTAAACATTGATGTTCCAGGTAATCTTATTTTCAGTGAAGGTATAGGATAGGCAAATATAAGCTTTGGCTTCAGCCTATTCCTTTTTCGGTCATGCTTTTTCTTTTCTTTTCTTTTCCTTTTGTGTGTAAATGTGTATGATTGTTATACTGTATATGTATAGTCTGTACTTTTAAACTGGTCACACAAAATGGTTAATGGTTGATGGTTGATTATATGACCGAAATAAACTTATTTCATTCATTCATTCAAATACCCTTTTTGGAGCTAAAATCTACTCAAACAACCACTTTGCTGCTGCCAAATATTGATTTCAAGTAATATTTTGATATTGACACATCTTAACTCTGCATATTTTACTAGATTACCTTTATGGGCATTACATATATCAAAACCAGGTACCTATTGTACTATTTACTTGTTGAAATACCCTTTTTGGAGCTAAAATCTACCCAAACGACCACTTTGATGCTGCCAAAAAATTATTTGACGTAATATGTTGATACTGACACATCTTATCTCTGCATATTTGACTAGAATACCCTTATGAGAATTACATATATCAAAATCAAGTACCTACTGTATTGTTTACTTGTTGAAATACCCTTTTTGGAGCTAAAATCTACTCAAACAACCACTTTGCTGCTGCCAAATATTGATTTCAAGTAATATTTTGATATTGACACATCTTAACTCTGCATATTTTACTAGATTACCTTTATGGGCATTACATATATCAAAACCAGGTACCTATTGTACTATTTACTTGTTGAAATACCCTTTTTGGAGCTAAAATCTACCCAAACGACCACTTTGATGCTGCCAAAAAATTATTTGATGTAATATGTTGATACTGACACATCTTATCTCTGCATATTTGACTAGAATACCCTTATGAACATTACATAGATCAATATCAAGTACCTACTGTACGGTTTACTTGTTAAAATATCCTTTTTAGAGCTAAAATCTACCCAAACAACCACTTTGCTGTTGCCAAATATTGATTTTTAGGGCTGGGCGATATATCGATATACTGGATATATCGCGGGTTTGTCTCTGTGCGATACAGAAAATGACTATATGGTGATATTCAAGTATACGTTCTCACACAGTTGCTTTTAGCTGCGGGCATTATACTACAGGCTCTTCTCACTATTTCTTGTCTCTCCTTCTCACCGAGACATAAACAAGCGCACCTTCTTACATACGTCACATACGTATACGCCCTCGCTGAGTAGTGAGGTAGCAGCATGGGTAAAGTTAGCTGTGGTGCGAGTGGTAATACGAGAGAAAGAAGGTGCGAATCTGGTAACAAATAAAGGAAGAATTAATTCCCAAGAAAAACAGCAGGGGGTCCATCGTCTGCCGGTGGTTTGGCTTCAAGTGGGAATATGTCGAACAAACAACCGTCATTTGTCAAGTGTGGAGCAAAACCGTTGCTACAAAAAGTAGCATTACTGCTAATATGTAGCATAATTTAAAAAGTCACCCGCTAGAGAATGAAGAGTGTTTGAAACTCAACATCTCTGGCCGGTGCCACACCAACAAACAACCATTTCCAAATCAACACCGTATGAAAAAAATAGTCAACAACAGAAGGAGATAACGTCCGCAGGAACCTACCACTTAGTGAAGGACATACACTATTTGATTTCCTATTATGCAGCTCATTTTTATTTGAAATATCTTGTGTGACATCATGCACAAAAGTGCACTTTGTTTGTTTTTAACTATTGTAGTGGCGTTCTGTACAAAAAGTGCACTTTAATTTAGTGTTGTTTTGATATGTCATCTTAGTGACATCATGCACAAAAGTGCACTAATAGCTTGTTTTAAAATGTCTCTGACAATCTTGCACGTTCTGAATGTTTAATAACTGTTTAATAACTCTTTAATAAATACACTTTTGCTAAATTGACTTAGTTGTGATTTCCCTCTCTGCATGACAGTTTAAAAGTAGCATATATTAATGCAGTATGTAGAAGAATGTTTTAATGTAGACACATAGAATCATCATACTGCTGTGATTATATGCATCAAGTGTTCATTCAAGGCTAAGGCAAAATATTGAGATATATATCGTGTATCGCGATATGGCCTAAAAATATCGCAATATTAAAAAAAGGCCATATCGCCCAGCCCTAATTTCAAGTAATATTTTGATACTGACACATCGTAACTCTGCATATTTGACTAGAATACCCTTATGAACATTACATAGATCAAAATCAAGTACCGACTGTACTGTTTACTTGTTGAAATACCCTTTACAAAGCTAAAAACTACATAAACGACCACTATGCTGCTGCCAAAAATGGATTTCAAGTAATATGTTGATACTGACACATCTTAACTCTACATATTTTACGAGAATACCCTTATGGACATTACATATATCAAAATCAGGTACCTACTGTACTGTTTACTTGTTGAAATACCCTTAAAGGGGAACATTATCACAATTTCAGAATGGTTAAAACCATTTAAAATCAGTTCCCAGTGGCTTATTATATTTTTCGAAGTTTTTTTCAAAATTTTACCCATCACGCAATATCCCTAAAAAAAGCTTCAAAGTGCCTGATTTTAACCATCGTTATAAACACCCGTCCATTTTCCTGTGACGTCACATAGTGAAGCCAACACAAACAAACATGGCGGTGAGAACAGCAAGCTATAGCGACATTAGCTCGGATTCAGACTCCGATTTCAGCGGCTTAAGCGATTCAATAGATTACGCATGTATTGAAATGGATGGTTGTAGTGTGGAGGCAGGTAGCGAAAACGAAATTGAAGAAGAAACTGAAGCTATTGAGCCATATCGGTTTGAACCGTATGCAAGCGAAACCGACGAAAACGACACGACAGCCAGCGACACGGGAGAAAGCGAGGACGAATTCGGCGATCGCCTTCTAACCAACGATTGGTATGTGTTTGTTTGGCATTAAAGAAAACTAACAACTATGAACTAGGTTTACAGCATATGAAATACAATTGGCAACAACATGCACTTTGAGAGTGCAGACAGCCCAATTTTCATCAATTAATATATTCTGTAGACATACCCTCATCCGCGCTCTTTTCCTGAAAGCTGATCTGTCCAGTTTTGGAGTTGATGTCAGCAGGCCAGGGAAGCTAGGGTGGATATTCTTCTCTTGATCAGCTTCGGTGGCATAAGGGACGGTGTGAGCCAAGACATCCAGGGGGTTTAGCTCGCTCGTCTGCGGGAACAAACTGCCGCCATTGCTTGCCGTGCTACCGAGGTCCTTTGTCCCTGAATTGCTCACACACTCCGGCAGATTCAATGGGGGTCTGGCGGCAGATTTCTTTGACTTTATGGTTGGAAATGCATCTGCTTTGAGTGTCGCAGGATATCCACACATTCTTGCTATCTCTGTCGTAGCATAGCTTTCGTCGGTAAAGTGTGCGGAACAAACGTCCAATTTCTTGCCACTTTGGCATCTTTGGGCCACTGGTGCAACTTGAATCCGTCCCTGTTCGTGTTGTTACACCCTCCGACAACACACCGACGAGGCATGATGTCTCCAAGGTACGGAAAACAGTCGAAAAAACGGAAAATAACAGAGCTGATTTGACTCGGTGTTTGAGAAAATGGCGGATTGCTTCCCGATGCGACGTCACAACGTCATCGCTCCGAGAGCGAATATTAGAAAGGCGTTTAATTCGCCAAAATTCACCCATTTAGAGTTCGGAAATCGGTTAAAAAAATATATGGTCTTTTTTCTGCAACATCAAGGTATATATTGACGCTTACATAGGTCTGGTGATAATGTTCCCCTTTAAATTTTTGGCAGCATCAAAGTGGTCGTTTGGGTAGATTTGAGCTTTGTAAAGGGTATTTCAACAAGTAAACAGTACAGTAGGTACTTGATTTTGATATATGTGATGTTCATAAGGGTATTCTAGTCATATGGGCTGAGTGGTCCTCGTCAGTCAGAGAACTTTGATTTTGGGGCGGCAGCGGTAAAGTTTAGATCCATGAAGGAATGAAGAAAGTGAATGAATGTTTACAACTGAATATATTTACATATGCATAAAAATGTGTTTTCTTTTGTATTATTTTTTTAATTAATTAAGTAACGTTTTTGACAACCTTTTTCCAAAACACAATATAGAATGTGAGATATAACATCATAATGCATACGTTTGTTTTCATAATGCTTACAAAAAAGTGGGACCCCAAAAATTTACTGTGGGACCCCATTTTTATGACTTGATGGGGTCCCTGGGATCCCATTTTGAAAATTCCTAGCGCCAACACTATATATATATATATATATTTTATTTTATTTATTTATTTATTTTTTTCTATAAGAATCTTTTTTTTTTATAAATGTTTTGGCCATATCCATGCAACCAGAAGGAGCTTTAAAGACATGTAACCTGTTTTAAAAAGGATTCATTATAATTATTTGACCAAATAATATATTTCGAGAATCTGTTTATTGTGTTGAATCAACAATAGATTCTGAATCAAACTGTCACCCCAGGAATCGGAATCCATTACTAGGTGCCCAAATATTTACACCCCTAAATGTTTCTACATTACATATACATTACAGCGTGTACATAAAACGATGATGGATCTTTATAGATGTTTTCCACAGCGCTTTATGGGCGGAATAGAGCGAGTCCCTTTGGCTTCATTGTTAGCTGACTTTTGCTAGCGTTTATTTACGATTTAGAATGCATTAGAAAGAAAAACGTGTTCATGTTTTAGATAAATATTGTAAATGGTTAAAACATATGTTTTTTAAAGTGCAGTTCCTTTTTAACAAAATGAATAAAAATGTGCAGAATCCATTTATTATAGTTACTTATCTAGATCTTTAACATTTTGTTTTTGAGATTGCAAGAAAAATATCCCAAGGTTTTGATATACAAACCCCAAGTTGTCATATTGTTTAAATGGTAAATAAAAAGAGAATACAACAAATCCTTTTCAACTTATATTCAATTGAATAGACTGCAAAGACAAGATATTTAATGCTCAAACTGGAAAACGTTATTTTTTTGCAAATATCATCTCATTTGGAATTTGATGACTACAACATGTTTCAAAAAAGCTGGCACAAGTGGCAAAAAAGACTGAGAAAGTTGAGGAATGCTCATCAAACACTTATTTGGAACATCCCACAGGTGAACAGGCTAATTGGGAACAGGTGGGTGCCATGATTGGGTATAAAAGCAGCTTCCATTAAATGCTCAGTCATTCACAAACAAGGACGGGGCGAGGGTCACCACTTTGTCAACAAATGCCTGAGCAAATTGTTTAAGAACAACATTTCTCAAGCAGCTATTGCAAGGAATTTAGGGATTTCACCATCTACGCTCCGTAATATCATCAAAGGGTTCAGAGAATCTGAAGAAATCACTGCATGTAAGCCATGATATTACGGACATTGGATCCCTCAGGCGGTACTGCATCAAAAAGCCACATCGGTGTGTAAAGGATATCACCACGTGGGCTCAGGAACACTTCAGAAAACCACTGTCAGTAACTACAGTTCGTCGCTACATTTGTAAGTGCAAGTTAAAACTCTACAATGCAAAGCCAAAGCCATTTATCAACAACACCCAGAAACGCAGTCGGCTTCGCTGGGCCCGAGCTCATCCAAGATGGACTGATGCAAAGTGGAAAAGTGTCCTGTGGAGTGATGAGTCCACATATCAAATTGTTTTTGGAAACTGTGGACGTTGTGTCCTCCGGACCAAAGAGGAAAAGAACCATCCGGATTGTCCTAGGTGCACAGTGTAAAAGGCAGCATGTGTGATGGTATGGGGGTGTATTAATGCCCAAGACATGGGTAACTTACACATCTGTGAAGGCACCATTAATGCTGAAAGGTACATACAGGTTTTGGAGCAACATATGTTGCCATCCAAGCAACGTTATCATGGACGCCCCTGCTTATTTCAGCAAGACAACGCCAAGCCACGTGTTACAACAGCGTGGCTTCATAGTAAAAGAGTGCAGGTACTAGACTGTTCTGCCTGTAGTCCAGACCTGTCTCTCATTGAATATGTGTGGTGCATTATGAAGGCTAAAATATGAGAAGGGAGACTGTTGAACAACTTAAGCTGTACATCAAGCAAGAATGGGAAAGAATTCCACTTCAAAAATGTGTCTCGTCAGTTCCCAAACCTTTACTGAGTGTTGTTAAAAGGAAAGGCCATGTAACACAGTGGTAAAAATGCCAACTTTTTTGCAATGTGTTGCTGCCATTAAATTCTAAGTCAATGATTATTTGCAACAACAAAAAAGTTTGTTTCCATTCAATTGAATATAAGTTGAAAATGATTTGTTGTATTCTCTTTTTATTTACCATTTACACAACGTGACAACTTCACTGCTTTTGGCTTTTGTATACTGTTCAAACAATCCATAATGATAAGGGATTCATAACATTACCATTAAATGTGATGAATTAACAAGCAGGTGTTTAGTTTTATTCATATTTCCATCCATTTTCTACCGCTTGTCCCTTTAGTTCTATTGACATATTTTGAGCTTTGTCGGCATGTTCGTGCCAACAGGCTTCAGCTGTAAGGTTCATAATGTGGTAAAAAGCGTGTCTCGGTCACTCAAACACATATTTAAAAGAGAAATATTTGGGAATATTACTTTAGACGTCAACATTTAGTCGGAATGCACCTTGGCGGGTTAGCTAACTTAAGCTAGTAGTATAAATAAACAAGTAAAAATAAACAGTGACTGACAGCAGACACCTGAGAGGAAGTCAAGCCGCGTCGCACTTTCGACAAAAAAGAAACTCACCTGAAATGTTTGATTCTGGGTGCTAGATTTTAATCCACTTCATTAAAAAAATAGCCAACTTTTTCTTGCGTTCGTGTGCGTGTTTTGTGTGCGTGAGTGTGTGTGTGGTGGAGTACTTGTCAATTACAGTTTAGAGAAAGAGGCGGGGTTTTAACGTTAACGCGTGTCATGTCTGCCTCTTTAGCCAATCGGGTTACAGGAATTGTTCACCCCGACCAATAGGAAGCGTGAAGAGGCGGGGCTTCAAAAAAAAAGTTCCTGAAGTGAACGTTGACACGTGACCACGCGGTGTCTGTCATGTGACTTGGGTAAACTCCTGGTACCTGTGGAAATACTTCATATAGCGAACAACTAATCCGGCTACTATGTCCGACTCGACGTACTTTGAGTCAGGCGGGCAGGTGTCGGCTTTTATTCGAACAAAAGGATGGAATGAATTACCCACGCGGGCGATTTTTAAAGCCATTTACTGGCGATGAACGACACTCACCTCATTCCGGGGAGAAGGCGAACCACGTGGTTTGTTCCAGCCAATCAGCGAAAAGAGATAGGATTCACGGCTCTTTGAAAAGAGCCGGATCTGGAGGAGCCGGTTCTTTCGAATAGCCGTTCAAAAGACTGGCTCGTTATTAAAATAAAAAATAAATAAAAAAAAGTATATATATATTTATTAAGGAAACAATCAGCTATACAATTAAATGTAGATCAGAATAATTGAATTTTCCACAAATATTACTCAATGGGTGGAAATTATTTCGAAATATTGGCTAAAATTGTATATTTTGTTGTGTTTTCATTGTAAACATTCCATAAGGTGGTGGCATATGTCCATGCTTTGGCGGTGACGTCACTAGTTGGAGTTTTCCCTCACTGAAAAAATGTGTAGCATTTCACAATAAAGAAAAAACTAAGAATAAAATGCCTTCATGGATATAAAAAGTATAAATAATGTACGCTTGTACATTATTTAATTGAATACAAAAAGTGTATTTAATTAAAAATACGTAAATAAAATATCAAATGAATACAATTACACAATAATCAATCCATCCATTTTCTACCGCTTATTCCCTTCGGGGTCGCGGGGGGCGCTGGAGCCTATGTCAGCTACAATCGGGCGGAAGGCGGGGTACACCTTGGACAAGTCGCCACCTAATCGCAGTAAATAATAATAATAATTATAAAAATAAATACATTTTTTAAATGAAAAAGTACATATGTTTTTACATACATAAAAATACATAATACATAAAAAAAAAAATTATTTTATTTAAAAATATATATTTTTCTATATTTCTGGATGTAAAACCAACATATACAAATAATAAAATACATATATCATATTTTTTTAAATATGTAAAATATATATTTAAAATCTGTTTCCATATTAAATATATATATTTAAATATAAACAATTAAATGAAAATGTATATATTAAATATATTTTAAAAATATATGTTTTTATCAACCAAAAATATTTATAATAATTTATAATAATTATATATTTGTTTAGTTTTAAACACATGAAAAACATTTTTTTTTAAATATGTACAATATATATTTAAAATCTATTTACATATTAAATATAGATGTTATATATATATGTGTGTATATATATATATATATATATATATATATATATATATATATATATATATATATATATTTAAATATAAACAATTAGATTAAAATGTATATATTAAATATGTATTAAAAATACATGGTTTTACCAATCATAAATAATTATAAATGTATATTATTTAAATACATTAAAATAATAATTTAATTTTAAATATATTTTTCTATATTTTGTATGTAAAACTAATACATACAAATAATAAAATATATAAATCATATTTTTTTAATTATGTAAAATATATATTTAAAATCTATTTACATATTAAATATATATATATATATATATATATTTAAATATAAACAATTACATTAAAATTTATATATTAAATATGTATTAAAAATACATGTTTTTACCAATCAAAAATAATTACAAATGTATATTATTTAAATACATAAAATAATTATTTTATTTTCAATATATTTTTCTATATTTTGTATGTAAAACTAACATATACAAATAAAATATATATATCATTTATTTTAAATATGTAAAATGTATATTTAAAATCTAATTACATATTAAATATATATGTAATACATATATGTTTAAATATAAACAATTAAATTAAAATGTATATATTAAAAATATATGGTTTTACCAACCAAAAATAATGTATATTTTTTCAAATATATAAAAAAATTAATACTTTATTTTAAATATATATTTTTTTCTATATTTTTTAATTTAAAACTAAATATTTTTAATGAAAAAAAAAAAAGCCAATCCAGACGCTGCCTCGTATCCTTTGACTCATTATTTAGTCGTGTTGCAAATGCAGACGCTAAATTTGCTTGTGCATAAAAACGTCTCCCAGACGAACGGCCTCACAATTTGGCAAACGGTTCTTGTCGTTCGCTCTAAAGAGTCATTCAAATGACTCAAATTGTTTGCTAAAACCAATTGAAGTATCATAAGGAGGATCTCTTCCGTCATATCCATGATCTTTGAGCAGTGTAAACATGACTTGTGTAAATAAAATACTTTATCATCCATTAAGTGAGTACAATATCGCATCGACATGAAGTAAGAATCCTAGTAATAACAGAGTCAGGTGTAAACATGAACACTAGTTTATACAAAACATTTCCATAATTAATATTAAGGGTGTGAATCTTTGGGAACTTAATGATTCAATCCAGTTCCGATTCCTGGGTTGACGATTCAATTCAGAATCGGTTCTCGATTCAACAAAATTCTCCATTCAAACCGATTCTCGCCATGTATTATTTGGTATAACATTTATAATGAAACTTTTTCAAAAGAGGTGACAGGTTAGAAAATGTCCTTCTGGTTGCATGGAGGTGGCTTGAAAACGTCTTTAAAAAAACAAAAACTTTTAGAATTAAAAAATGATTTATTCATACGGATTTTTTATTTTTGAAATATGAATCGATTTAGAATGGGGATGATTTAAGAATTACCATTCGGATGAGAATCCATTTTTCTGTGCAACTCCAATAAATAATGCCTCCATCGTCATGGAAACAGAAGTTCTCTTAGCGGAAATAAATCACATCCGAATCACAATGTTTTTAAATCGATTTAATCACTTCATAATTTTCAAAAAATGTATTCATTTTTATTTTTTTATATTTGAAAAAACAACAACAATTTATTCTTTAAAAAAATAATACATTTAAAAAACACATTTCTTAGACCTTTTTTCAAATTATGAATCGATTTAGAATCGGGATGAATAAGAATTGCGATTGGGATGTGAATCCATATTTTTTGCACCTCTAACAACCAAAGGGAACTTCTGTTTCCATGACGATGGAGGCATTATTTCTTAGAGGTACACAAAAAAATGGATTCACATCTGAATCTCGATTTTTATTCGTCCTGATTCTAAATCTATTTATCATTTTTCAAAAATCGATAAAAGAAACAAAAAAAAACCATTTGTTTGTTTGCAAGGATTCTTAGTTTTTAAAAAAAAAAAAGACAATTTATATATATATATATATATATATATATATATATATATATATATATATATACCTAAAAAAAATATTTAAAAAAATAAATTACTTTAATTTTAAAAATACATAAAAAAATATGTATATATATATATATATATATATATATATATTTTTTTTTTTTATAGAATATTTTAAAATAGTATTATATAGATTACTTTATAGATTTTTTTTTCAAATATGAATCGATTTAGATTCAGGATGAATAAAAATCGCCTTTTGGATCATTTATTAGAGGTGCACAAAAAAATGGACTAACATCTGAATCGCGATTTTTATTCATCCAGATTCTAAATAAATTTATAATTTTTAAAAAATCTATACAAAAATGTTTTTTGTTGTTTGCAAGGAATTGACTTAAAACATATTTAAAAAAATTGATTTTTGGCAAAATGTAATTAAAAACAAATTACATAAAATATAATGAATATATATATCTAAAAAAGTATTTAAAAAAACAATTACCTTAGTTTAAAAAACACATTAAAATTTTTTTTTATTTTTTTATTTTTTTAATAGAATATTTAAAAATATTATTATATAGATTACTTTTTTTTTTTTCCAAATATGAATCGATTTAGAATAAGGATGAATAAAAAAATCGCAATTTGGATTATTTTACTGGAGGTGCACAAAAAAATGGATCCACATTCGCATTGCTATTTTTATTTGTCCTGATTCTAAAAAATAGATTAAACAAAAATTTAAAATGTTATCATTACATATTTATTTTATTTTATTTCAATTAAAAACTTTTTTTTTCAAACAGACATTTTTAGGGCTAGTAATAAAAAATAAAAAAAATGCAACGATTTAGAACCGCAAATCGGATTATCTATTAAAAGTGAACAAAAAAATGGGTTCACATCCAAATCGCGATTCTTACGCGTCCCGATTTTAAATCGATTCATATTTTTTTAAAGAATAGACTGAAAAAAAATCGACATTTTTATTTCAAAAAATCTATATAAAAATGTTAGTTTTTTAAAATTAATTTTTTGGATAAAAATCAATTCTTAAAAATACTTTATAGGCCAGCTTCTTGCAATAACAAAAAACTGTTGATTGAAAATGATGAATGGATTAAGAATGGGGTTCCAGATGTGATTGATTTATTGTGCGCCCCTGACAAATACTAAACGGTGACCCTCTTCACCACGCCGTCCTCCACCAGCATCTCCTTCCCATCCCGCCTCGTACCCTTCCTCCTCTGGCTACGGACGTGGAACGCCGCCACGCCGCCCACCACGGCCACGCTGAGGGCCAGGATGACCAAGCCCAGCGCCAACAGGTGGGAGGTTCCCACGCCCGGGTGGTTGAGCTGCTCCCACACGCCCACGCCCACGCAGCTGAAGCCGATCAGCGTCCCCCAGAAGCCGAAGGCCAGCATGCAGGAGCCGCAGGAGAGCTCCACGCCGCCGGTTACCACGGTGACGCCCGCCACTGACACCACGCCGCCTGGCAGGGCCACCGAGTCACACCTGGGGTCATAGGTCACAGCTGTTGGCAAAGTGGACGGGTCCAAGGCTTGCATGTCGCTGGTTTTTATTTCCTGGTCTTGGTCCTGCGACACAACAAACATCTTTTATCTTTTATTCACCACAGTGTCCAAACAAAGACTTTTACAAGATATAAACACCACAAGTGGAATAAAAGAGATGGAATTGAAAGGCAAGAAGAAAAAGTTGACTAATAAAGATGCAAAGATGCCATGCAGGCTTTTGTTTTCAACTGTCATTGCTCCAAAAATAATAATGTATCAAAATCAATCTTGTTGTGAATTATTGACTGACCTTCATCTAGGAAATTAAGCATTGAGAGTTTAAAAAAATAATTAATAAAACATATGACTTATTTTTAACACTTTTATAAGTGGGAACCTTTTGGATTCCCAAGAATTTTAGTGGATTATTTTATTTTTTTTAAATACTGTCATAGCTCCCAAAATAATAATGAATCAAAATCAATGTTGATATGAATGAATGACCTATTGAAGGCTCCAATTACATCACAAAAAATTACTAAAAACATTAAAAAAAAAAAAAAAAAAAAAAATCGACATTCAAGCATTGAATAAACTTTTTTTTTTTTTTTTTAATGAATGTATTTTTAAAAAAAGTATGAGTGGGACCCTTATGGATCCCCAATAATTTTAGTGAAATGTATTTATTATTTAAAATGTCTTTGCTCAAAAAATAAGAATGAATCAAAATCAATATTGTTATGAATTATTGACATATTTAAGGCTCCAATTGCTTCACATTAAATATTCCACCTTCAGATATTTTTTGGGGAGAAATATTGCATATTTTGTATTTTTACCATATAAGAATTAAGTTTTCTTTGACAAAAAGGGCACGAAACAAAAACATTTCAATGGATGAATGTGAAATTGATCCAGAAAATTAAGCTTTGAAAAAAATAACTACAATTAATAAAACATATGACTTGTTTTTAACACTTTTTGGAGCGGGACTCTTTTGGATCGCCAATAATTTTAGTGGGATTTTTTTCTTAAATACTGTCATTGCTCAAAAAATAATAATGAATCAAAATCAATGTTGTTATGAATTATTGATCTAGTGAAGGCTCCAATCACTTCACATTAAATATTCTACTTAGAAATATTTTTTGAGGGAAAATATTGCATATTTGGTGTTTTTACCATATGAAAAATAAGTTTTCTTTGACAAAAAAGGCATGAAACAAAAACATGAAAAAATGATCACATTATAATCGATGGATGAATCTGAATTTGATCTCGAAAATTAGACGTTAAAAATAAAAAATAAAATGACTTTTTTTAAACACTTTTATGAGTGGGAACCTTTTGGATTCCCAATAATTTCAGTGTGATTTTGTTGTTAAATACTCTTCTTGCTCAAAAATAATAATGTATCAAAATCAATCTTGTTATGAATTATTGACTGACCTTCATCTAGGAAATTAAGCATTGAGAGTGAAAAAAAAGTAAATAAATAAAATGTATACGACTTATTTTTAACACTTTTATGAGTGAGATTCCCAAGAATTTCAGTGGGATTTTGTTTTTAAATACTGTCATTGCTCCAAAAATAATAATGTATCAAAATCAATCTTGTTATGAATTATTGAATGACCTTCATCTAGGAAATTAAGCATTGAGAGTTAAAAAAAAAAAAAAGAATAAAACATATGACTTATTTTTAACACTTTTATAAGTGGGAACCTTTTGGATTTCCAAGAATTTTAGTGGATTTTTTAAATTTTTTTTTTTAATATACTGTCTTAGCTCCCAAAATAATAATGAATCAAAATCAATGTTGATATGAATGAATGACCTATTGAAGGCTCCAATTACATCACAAAAAATTACTACAAACATTAAAAAAAACAAAAAAATATCGACATTCAAGCATTGAATAAACTTTTTTTTAAAGAAATTATGATTTTTTTGAAAAAGGCATGAAACAAAAACATGAAAAAATGATCACATTATAATCGATGGATGAATCTGAATTTGATCTAGAAAATTAGACGTTAAAAATAAAAAATAAAATGAATGACTTTTTTGAAACACTTTTGAGTGGGAACCTTTTGGATTCCCAAGAATTTCAGTGTGATTTTGTTGTTAAATACTGTCATTGCTCCAAAAATAATAATGTATCAAAATCAATCTTGTTATGAATTATTGACTGACCTTCATCTAGGAAATTAAGCATTGAGAGTGAAAAAAAAGTAAATAAATAAAATGTATACGACTTATTTTTAACACTTTTATGAGTGAGATTCCCAAGAATTTCAGTGGGATTTTGTTTTTAAATACTGTCATTGCTCCAAAAATAATAATGTATCAAAATCAATCTTGTTATGAATTATTGAATGACCTTCATCTAGGAAATTAAGCATTGAGAGTTAAAAAAAAAAAAAATGAATAAAACATATTACTTATTTTTAACACTTTTATAAGTGGGAACCTTTTGGATTCCCAAGAATTTTAGTGGATTATTTTTTTTTTTTTAAATACTGTCTTAGCTCCCAAAATAATAATGAATCAAAATCAATGTTGATATGAATGAATGACCTATTGAAGGCTCCAATTACATCACAAAAAATTACTACAAACATTAAAAAAAACAAAAAAATATCGACATTCAAGCATTGAATAAACTTTTTTTTAAAGAAATTATGATTTTTTTGAAAAAGGCATGAAACAAAAACATGAAAAAATGATCACATTATAATCGATGGATGAATCTGAATTTGATCTAGAAAATTAGACGTTAAAAATAAAAAATAAAATGAATGACTTTTTTGAAACACTTTTATGAGTGGGAACCTTTTGGATTCCCAAGAATTTCAGTGTGATTTTGTTGTTAAATACTGTCATTGCTCCAAAAATAATAATGTATCAAAATCAATCTTGTTATGAATTATTGACTGACCTTCATCTAGGAAATTAAGCATTGAGAGTGAAAAAAAAGTAAATAAATAAAATGTATACGACTCATTTTTAACCCTTTTATGAGTGAGATTCCCAAGAATTTCAGTGGGATTTTGTTTATAAATACTGTCATTGCTCCAAAAATAATAATGTATCAAAACCAATCTTGTTATGAATTATTGACTGACCTTCATCTAGGAAATAAAGCATTGAGAGTAAAAAAAAAAGGAAATTAATAAAACTTCTGACTTATTTTTAACACTTTTATGAGTGGGACCCTTTTGGATCCCCAATAATTTCATTGGGA
>NC_084551.2:55060000-55072500 GCF_033978685.3 Nerophis lumbriciformis | reverse complement strand
CAGCCATTCACAAACAAGGATGGGGCGAGGGTCACCACCTTGTCAACAAATGCGTGAGCAAATTGTTGAACAGTTTAAGAAAAACCTTTCTCAACCAGCTATTGCAAGGAATTTAGGGATTTCACCATCTACTCTCCGTAATATCATCAAAGGGTTCAGAGAATCTGGAGAAATCACTCCACGTAAGCAGCTAAGCTCGTGACCTTCCATCCCTCAGGCTGTACTGCATCAACAAGCGACATCAATGTGTAAAGGATATCACCACATGGGCTCAGGAACACTTCAGAAACCCACTGTCAGTAACTACAGTTGGTCGCTACATCTGTAAGTGCAAGTTAAAACTCTCCTATCAGAATCAGAATCAGAATCAGCTTTATTGTCATTACGCAAGGTAACGAGATTGAGGCCATTCCATACAGTGCGATGTGTGCATGCTAGAAAAACAATGTGCAAATATATAAAAATATAAAAAATGTAGAAGTGCAATGAATATGGTGTGAAATGAATATATACATGAAAAAAAAAAAAAAAAAAAAAAAAGGCGAAAACCGTTTATCAACAACACCCAGAAACGCAGTCGGCTTTGCTGGGCTTGAGCTCATCTAAGATGGACTGATACAAAGTGGAAAAGTGTTCTGTGGTCTGACGAGTCCACATTTCAAATTGTTTTTGGAAACTGTGGACGTCGTGTCCTCCGGACCAAAGAGGAAAAGAACCATTCGGATTGTTGTAGGCGCAAAGTGTAAAAGGCAGCATGTGTGATGGTATGGGGGTGCATTAGTGCTCAAGGCATGGGTAATTTACACATCTGTGAAGGCGCCATTAATGCTGAAAGGTACATACAGATTTTGGAGCAACATATGTTGCCATCCAAGCAACGTTACCATGGACGCCCCTGCTTATTTCAGCAAGACAATGCCAAGCCACGTGTTACATCAACGTGGCTTCATAGTAAAAGAGTGCAGGTACTAGACTGACCTGCCTGTAGTCCAGACCTGTCTCCCATTGAAAATGTGTGGTGCATTATGAAGCCTAAAATAGCACAACGGAGACCCCCGGACTGTTGAACAACTTAAGCTGTACATCAAGCAAGAATGGGAAAGAATTCCACCTGAGAAGCTTCAAAAATGTGTCTCCTCAGTTCCCAAACGTTTACTGAGTGTTGTTAAAAGGAAAGGCCATGTAACACAGTGGTGAACATGCCCTTTCCCAACTACTTTGGCACGTGTTGCAGCCATGAAATTCCAAAGTTAATTATTATTTGCAAAAAAAAATAAAGTTTATGAGTTTGAACATCAAATATGTTGTCTTTGTAGTGCATTCAATTGAATGTGGGTTGAAAATGATTTGCAAATCATTGTATTCCGTTTATATTTACATTTAACACAATTTCCCAACTCATATGGAAACGGGGTTTGTATATATATATATATATATATATATATACATATGGTGGAACAAGTTAGGACACCCCTGCTAAACTGGAAAGTGAGCTTCAACTCTTTGCTATAAGCGAGTCCAGAGGGCGGGGTCAAAGGTTAAAGGTCAGGTAGTTTTCCTTCAGGTGTTATTCTGCTGTTGTGACAGTTGCAGCATATAATGATGCTAATTGGCTGAGAGGGGAATTGGGTGGGACAACTAATCCAATAGACCGACTCAGGGGAGACTTTTATGGAGCAAAGTTCACAACTCAATCCTTCTAACTCTGCCTTCACATGGACAACATCCTTCTAGATGTTAGTCAGAGCCACAAGACAACTCTGCCTTCACATGGACAACATCCTTCTAGGTGTTAGCCAGGGCCACAAGAGAGCCAGCTGAGAGAAGATTGATTTAGTGAAGCAAACAGAGGCTTTGAAAACCAGCAAAAAGTTTGATTTGAGGAAGCAAATCTCAGACTGGAATTAGCTCAACAAAAAACATTGTCTTAAAAACCTAACAGATCAGTTTTGTTGTTGGTTTATCACAAAAATCTAATTTTTAGTCTGGAAATGGACTCAAGTCTGGTAAGCCACACCTCCAGTCAGGTGTGGAAGTTACATTACATACCCTAACATACATCGTTACATACCCTAACATACCGTAATATAACCTTACATACCGTTATGTACCCTAATATATATCGTTACAAACCCTAACATACCGTTACATACCCTAATATACATCGCTACATACCCTAACATACCCTAATATATATCGTTACATGATCTAACACCATTACATACCATTACATACCCTAATATATATCGTTACATAATCTAACATACCCTTACATACGTAACATACCCTAATATATATTGTTACATACCCTAACATACACCGTTACATACCCTAACATACCGTTACATACGTTACATATCCTAATATATATATTACATACCCTAACATACCCTAATATACATCGTTACATACCCTAACATACCGTTACATACCCTAATATATATCGTTACATGATTTAACACCATTACATACCGTTACATACCCTAATATACACCGTTACATAATCTAACATACCCTTACATAAGTTACATACCCTAATATATATATATATATATATATATATATATATATATATATATATATATATATATATATATATATATAGTTACATACCCTAATATATATCATTACATGATCTAACACCCTTGCATACCGTAACATACCCTAATATATGTCATTACATAATCTAACATACCCTTACATACCCTAATATATATATTGTTACATACCCTAACATACCCTAATATACATCGTTATATACCCTAACATACTGTTACATACCCTAATATGCATCGTCACATACCCTAACATACCGTTACATACGTTACATATCCTAATATATATATTACATACCCTAACATACCCTAATATACATCGTTACATACCCTAACATACAGTTACATACCCTAATATATATCGTTACATGATTTAACACCATTACATACCGTTACATACCCTAATATACACCGTTACATAATCTAACATACCCTTACATAAGTTACATACCCTAATATATATATATATATATATATATATATATATATATATATATATATATATATATATATATATATATATAGTTACATACCCTAATATATATCATTACATGATCTAACACCCTTGCATACCGTTACATACCCTAATATATGTCATTACATAATCTAACATACCCTTACATACCCTAATATATATATTGTTACATACCCTAACATACATCGTTATATACCCTAACATACTGTTACATACCCTAATATGCATCGTCACATACCCTAACATACCGTTACATACCCTAATATGTATCGTTACATAATCTAACATACCGTTACATACCCTAATTAATATATATATTGTTACATGCCCTAACATACCATTACATACCCTAATATATATTGTTACATAATCTAACATACCGTAACATACCCTTACATACACCGTTACATACCCTAACATATATTGTTACATAATCTAACATACCATAACATAACCTAATATATATCTTTACATACACTAACACAATGGTCCCCAACCACCGGGCCGCGATTTTTTAATTTTTATTCAATCAACATAAAAAACACAATATATATACATTATATATCAATATATATCAATACAGTCTACAGGGATACAGTCTGTAAGCACACATGATTGTATTTCTTTATGACAAAAAATATATATAAAATAAAATAAACATTCCCCCCATACCGTAACATACCCTAATATATATCGTTACATAATCTAAGATACCGTAACATACCCTAATATATACCATTACATATTCTAACATACCGTAACATACCCTAATATATACCGTTACATATTCTAACATACTGTAACATACCCTTACATACACCGTTACATACCCTAACATATATTGTTACATAATCTAACATACCGTAACATACCCTAATATATATCGTTACATAATCTAAGATACCGTAACATACCCTAATATATACCATTACATATTCTAACATACCCTAATATATACGTTACATATTCTAACATACTGTAACATACCCTAAAATATACCATTACATAATCTAACATACCGTAATATACCCTAATATATACCATTACATAAGCTAACATACCGCAACATACCCTAATATATACCATTACATATTCTAACATACTGTAACATACCCTAACATATACCGTTACATATTCTAACATACTGTAACATACCCTAATATATACCATTACATATTCTAACATACCCTAATATATACCGTTACATAATCTAACATACTGTAACATACCCTAATATATACCATTACATAATCTAACATACCGTAACATACCCTAATGTATACCGTTACATAATCTAAGATACCGTAACATACCCTAATATATACCATTACATATTCTAACATACCCTAATATATACCGTTACATATTCTAACATACCCTAATATATACCGTTACATAATCTAACGTACCGTAATATACCCTAATATATACCATTACATAATCTAACATACCGCAACATACCCTAATATATACCATTACATATTGTAACATACTGTAACATACCCTAATATATACCGTTACATAATCTAACATACTGTAACATACCCTAATATATACCATTACATAAGCTAACATACCGCAACATACCCTAATATATACCATTACATATTCTAACATACTGTAACATACCCTAACATATACCGTTACATATTCTAACATACTGTAACATACCCTAATATATACCATTACATATTCTAACATACCCTAATATATACCGTTACATAATCTAACGTACCGTAATATACCCTAATATATACCATTACATAATCTAACATACCGCAACATACCCTAATATATACCATTACATATTCTAACATACCGTAACATACCCTAATATATACCGTTACATAATCTAACATACTGTAACATACCCTAATATATACCGTTACATATTCTAACACACTGTAACATACCCTAATATATAACGTTACATAATCTAACATACCCTAATATATACCGTTACATAATCTAACATACTGTAACATACCCTAATATATACCGTTACATATTCTAACACTGTAACATACCCTAATATATAACGTTACATAATCTAACATACCCTAATATATACCGTTACATAATCTAAGATACCGTAACATACCCTAATATATACCATTACATGATCTATTATACTGTAACATACCCTAATATATACCGTTACATATTCCAACATACCCTTACATACCCTAATATATACCGTCACTTAATCTAACATATTATAACACCCTAACCTTACATAAAAATGTGAATATTTTGGTTTTAAGAGTTCTTCAACATTTTTAGCCTGGAAGTGGACTGCAGTCTGGTCTGGTATGGCACACCTCCAGTCAGGTGTGGAAGATTCCAGAGTGTCAGGACGGTTAAAGAAGTTGATTTCAGGCAAAAGCTGAGCCACCTTAAATCCGGCATTAACAGAATGATCCTGGTCCCTCCTGAGTCCCCCTGCCCTACTTACCTCCAAACTGATCTGCTCAGACGTGCACTCGCCACACCCGACAGCTGCGTCTCCTTCTCTCCATCTCCCCTGTCAAGGCCCTTGAACGGTCCTCAGGCTGACTCCGGGACCTCCACGTGAGCGCTGAGACAATCTGGAGGAGGGCTTGCACCGGCAAAGATGGGGAACAGCACAAGCAGAGCCTTGTCCAAAGAAATCCTGGAGGACTTGAAGCTGAGCACCAAGTTCACGGAGAGCGAGATCGGCCTGTGGTACGAGAACTTCCAGAAGCAGTGCCCCAGCGGACGCATCACGCCCGAGGAGTTCGAGCAGATCTACGCCCGCTTCTTCCCCGACAGCGACGCCAAGAGCTACGCCCGCCACGTCTTCCGCTCCTTCGACACCAACGATGACGGCACGCTGGACTTCAAGGAGTACATCATCGCCCTTCACTTGACCTCCACCGGCAAGACCACCAGCAAGCTGGAGTGGGCCTTCTCGCTCTTCGACGTGGACAAGAACGGATACATCAACAAGACCGAAGTGACGGAAATCTGCCAGGTAAAATTCAACAAAACCAGCAGCTTGCTTGTAACATTACAATATTTACAACACATCCTAGTATTTGCTTGCTTCTTTGACAACCCAGAGACGTATCGTAACATACCATAATAATCTGTAACACACCATTACACACAGCATCGTACCATATCGTAATACACGTAAGATACTGTATCATACCGTAACGTAACACACCCTAACATACGTTACATACTGTAATTCACTGTAACATACCGTACAATACCCTAACATACCGTAACACACCCAAACGTACTGTAACACACTAACATTTTGCCACACACCATAACATACCACATCGTACCATAAGATACCCCGACACAAGTAACACACCATAACACACGTGCCATATCGTAACATAATGTAACACACCCTGACACATCACATCATACCCTAACATATCGTAACACACCATAACATACCGTAACACACATAATATACCGTAACTATCGCATCATACCCTAACATATCGTAACACACCATAACATACCGTAATACACCGTAACATACTGTAACACAACATAGCATACTGTAAACACACCCTAACATACCGTAACACACCATAACATACTGTAACACACCCTAACATACTGTAAAATACCTAAAACACCCTAATATACGTAACATACCCTGATAGACCCTTAACGTAACATACTGTGAAATATCCTAACATAACTTAACATACCCTAATATACCCTAACATACCGTAATATAATGTAACACGCTCTTACACATCACATCATACCCTAACATATCGTAACACACCATAACATATCGCAACACACATAAGATACCGTAACTATCACATCATACCCTAACATACAGTATCTTAACACACCCTATGATACCGTAACTACCGCAACATACCGTAATACACCGTAACATACGAAACATACCATAACATACTGTAACACACCCTAACATAGCGTAACACACCATAACATACCGTAACACACCCTAACATACTCTAAAATACCTAAAACACCCTAATATACGTAACATACCCTGATAGACCCTTAACGTAACATACTGTGAAATATCCTAACATAACTTAACATACCCTAACACACCCAAACATACGGTAACACACCAACATTTTGTAACACACCATAACATACCACATCGTACCATAAGATACCCCGACACAAGTAACACACCATAACACACGTGCCATACCGTAACATAATGTAACACGCCCTAACACATCACATCATACCCTAACATATCGTAACACACCATAACATACCGTAGCACACATAAGATACCGTAACTATCGCATCATACCCTAACATATCGTAACACACCATAACATACCGCAACATACCGTAATACACCGTAACATACTGTAACACAACATAGCATACTGTAAACACACCCTAACATACCGTAACACACCATAACATACTGTAACACACCCTAACATACTGTAAAATACCTAAAACACCCTAATATACGTAACATACCCTGATAGACCCTTAACGTAACATACTGTGAAATATCCTAACATAACTTAACATACCCTAATATACCCTAACATACCGTAATATAATGTAACACGCTCTAACACATCACATCATACCCTAACATATCGTAACACACCATAACATATCGTAACACACATAAGATACCGTAACTATCACATCATACCCTTACGTACAGTATCTTAACACACCATAACACACCCTATGATACCGTAACTACCGCAACATACCGTAACATACGAAACATACCATAACATACTGTAACACACCCTAACATACTGTAAAATGCCTAAAACACCCTAATGTACGTAACATACCCTGATAGACCCTTAACGTAACATACTGTGAAATATCCTAACATAACTTAACATACCCTAATATACCCTAACACACCCAAACATACTGTAACACACTAACCTTTTGTAACCCACCATAAAATACCACATCATACCATAAGATACCCTGCCACAGGTAACACACCATAACACACGTGACATACCGTAACATAATGTAACACGCCCTAACACATCACATCATACCCTAACATATCAAACACACCATAACATACCGCAACACACATAAGATACCGTAACTATCGCATCATACCCTAACACATCGTAACACAACATAACATACCGTAGCACACATAAGATACCGTAACTATCGCATCATACCCTAACATATCGTAACACACCATAACATACCGCAACACACATAAGATACCGTAACTATCGCATCATACCCTAACACATCGTAACACACCATAACATACCATAGCACACATAAAATACCGTAACTATCGCATCATACCCTAACATATCGTAACACACCATAACATACCGCAACATACCGTAATACACCGTAACATACTATAACATACTGTAACACAACATAGCATACTGTAAACACACCCTAACATACCGTAACACACCATAACATACTGTAACACACCCTAACATACTGTAAAATACCTAAAACACCCTAATATATGTAACATACCCTGATAGACCCTTAACGTAACATACTGTGAAATATCCTAACATAACTTAACATACCCTAATATACCCTAACACATCGTAACACACCATAACATACCATAGCACACATAAGATACCGTAACTATCACATCATACCCTAACATACAGTATCTTAACACACCATAACACACCCTATGATACCGTAACTACAGCAACATACCGTAATAAACCGTAACATACGAAACATACCATAACATACTGTAACACACCCTAACATACTGTAAAATGCCTAAAACACCCTAATGTACGTAACATACCCTGATAGACCCTTAACGTAACATACTGTGAAATATCCTAACATAACTTAACATACCCTAATATACCGTAACACACCCAAACATACTGTAACACACTAACCTTTTGTAACCCACCATAAAATACCACATCGTACCATAAGATACCCTGACACAGGTAACACACCATAACAAACGTGACATACCGTAACATAATGTAACACGCCCTAACACATCACATCATACCCTAACATATCGTAACACACCATAACATACCGTAACTATCGCATCATACCCTAACATATCGTAGCACACCATTTGATAACGTAACTACCACAACATACCGTAATACACCGTAACATACGAAACACACCATAACATACTGTAACACACCCTAACATAGCGTAACATAACATACTGTAACATACCGTAACACACCCTAACATACTCTAAAATACCTAAAACACCCTAATATACGTAACATACCCTGATAGACCCTTAACGTAACATAATGTGAAATATCCTAACATAACTTAACATACCCTAACACACTGTAACATACGGTAACACACTAACATTTTGTAACACACCATAACATACCACATCGTACCATAAGATACCCCGACACAAGTAACACACCATAACACACGTGACATACCGTAACATAATGTAACACGCCCTAACACATCACATCATGCCCTAACATATCGTAACACACCATAACATACAGTAACACACATAAGATACCATAACTATCGCATCATACCCTAACATATCGTAACACACCATATGATACCGTAACTACCGCAACATACCATAACATACACACACAACATAGCATACTGTAACACACCCTAACATACCGTAACACACCATAACATACTGTAATACACCCTAAAACACCTTAATACACGTAACATACCCTGATAGACCCTTAACGTAACATACTGTGAAATATCCTAACATAACTTAACATACCCTAATATACTGTAACACACCATAACATACCGCAACACACCATAACTCCCGCATCATACCCTAACATACCGTAATACACCGTAACATACAAAACATACCATAACAAACTGTAACACACCATATCATACTGTAACACACCTTAAAATACCGTAACACACCATAACATACCGTAACACACCATAACATACTGTAACTATCATATAATACCCTAACAACTGTAATACACCGTAACATATGCTAACATACGTAACATACCGACACAAGTTACATACCGTATCATACCATAACATATTGTAACACACATAACATACCGTAATGTACTGTAACGCACCCTAACATACTGTAAAATACCCCAAAACACCCTAATATACGTAACATACCCCAATAGACCCTTAATGTAACATACTGTAAAATACCATAACATAACTTAACATACCCTAATATACCTTATCATAACTTAACATACCGTAACATAGCCTAACATGCTCCAACACAACATAACATACCCTAACATACTGTTACATACTGTAACACACCCTAACATACTGTTACATACTGTAACACACCCTAACATACTGTTACATACTGTAACACACCCTAACATACTGTAACACACCCTAACATACCGTATCATACTCTAAGATACTGTAACACACCCTAATATACTGTAACATACCATAACACACCCTAACACATGTAACATACTGTATCATACCTTAACTTACCGTAACATACCCTAACACATGTATCATACCATAACATACCCTAATAAACCTTAACACACCCTGACATAACATACCATAATATACCCTGATATATGCCGTAATATACCCTAACATAGTATTACATACCGTAACATACCCTAATATTATGGTGGCGTGGCTTAGTTGCTAGAGCGGCCGTGCCAGCGACTTGAGGGTTCCAGGTTCGATCCCCGCTTCCGCCATCCTAGTCACTGCTGTTGTGTCCTTGGGCAAGACACTTTACCCACACTGGTTTAAATGTAGCTTAAATATGTAGATGATGGGTTTCACTACATAAAGCGATTGGAGTCGCTAGAGAAAAGTGCTATATAAATATAATTCACTTCACTAATATATACGGTAAAATACCCTAACATACCAATATATGCCTAATATATAACATAACATACCCTAACATACTCTAATATGTACCGTAACATACCCTAAAACATACCGTAATATATCATAACATACATTACATAGCGTTAAATAAAGTAATATACCCTAAGATAATGTTATATAGCCTAATATATACTGTAACATACCCTAATATATATCGTTACATAACCTAACATACAGTTACACACCCTAATATATACTGTAACATGCCCTAACATAGCGTTAAATAAAGTAATATACTGTTATATAGCCTAATATATACCGTAACTTACCCTAATATATATCATTACATACCCTAACACACCGTTACATACCCTAATATATAACGTAATATACCCTAAACTAGCGTTACATACCCTAAACTAGCGTTACATACCCTAATGTATACCGTAACATACCCTAACATAGCGTTAAATTAAGTAATATACCCTAAGATACTGTTATTTAGCCTAATATGTACAGTAACATACCGTAATATATATTGTTACATAATCTAACATACTGTAACATACCCTAACATGCGTTACATACCCTAATATATATCGTTACATACCCTAACATACCGTTACATACCCTAATATACAGTGTTACATAATCTAACATACCGTAACATACCCTAATATATATCGTTACATAAACTAAAATACCCTTACATACTGTTACATACCCCAACATATATCGTTACATAAACTAACATACCCTTACATACCATTACATACCCTAATATACTGTATATCGCTACATAACCTAACATACCCTAATATATATCGTTACATAATCCAACATACCATTACATACCGTTATATACCCTAATATATATTGTTACATACTATAACATGCCGTCACATACCCTAATGTATATCGTTACATAATCTAACATACCCTAATATATATTGTTACATAATCTAACATACTCTTACATACCGTTACATACCCTAATATATTGTTACATATCTTAACATACCGTTACATACCCTAATATATATCGTTACATAATCTAACACTCTTTCATACTTTTACAAACCCTAATATATATTGTTACATATCCTAACATACGTTACATACCCTACTATACATCGCTACATACCCTAATATATATCTTTACATAATCTAACGTACCGTTACATACCCTAACATACACCGTTACATAATCTAACATACCGTAACATACCCTAATATATATCGTTACATAAACTAACATACCCTTACATACTGTTACATACCCTAATATATATCATTACATAAACTAACATACCCTTACATACCATTACATACCCTAATATCTGTATATCGTTACATAACCTAACATACCCTAATATATATCGTTACATAATCCAACATACCATTACATACCGTTATATACCCTAATATATATTGTTACATACCATAACATGCCGTCACATACCCTAATATATATCGTTACATAATCTAACATACCCTAATATATATCGTTACATAATCTAACATACCCTAATATATATCGTTACATAATCTAACATACCCTAATATATATTGTTACATAATCTAACATACTCTTACATACCCTAATATATTGTTACATATCTTAACATACTGTTACATACCCT
>NC_084551.2:55045000-55052500 GCF_033978685.3 Nerophis lumbriciformis | reverse complement strand
AAAAATAAGTTAGGCTTGATCAAATGTGCAATTTGTCATGTTGTGATTATTATGGGATGTGTGTAGAATACCCTTACTACTATTTATAATGTACATACTAGTGTATTACTATTATTTACAACGTACATACTAGTGTATTACTATTATTTACAATATACATACTAGTGTATTACTATTATTTACAATGTACATACTAGTGTATTACTATTATTTACAATATGCATACTAGTGTATTACTATTATTTATAATGTACATACTAGTGTATTACTATTATATACAATGTACATACTAGTGTACTACTATTATTTACAATGTACATACTAGTGTATTACTATTATTTATAATGTACTTACTAGTGTATTACTATTATTTACAATGTACATACTAGTGTATTACTATTATTTACAATGTACATACTAGTGTATTACTATTATTTATAATGTACATACTAGTGTATTACTATTATTTACAACGTACATACTAGTGTATTACTATTATTTACAATGTACATACTAGTGTATTACTATTATTTACAATGTACATACTAGTGTATTACTATTATTTACAATGTACATACTAGTGTATAGATCTTGTGGTAATTGAACTGGGAAGTTATGTACTAAAAAGGTTCATAAGCTATTGTGTGTCTCGCATGTGCAGATGTCAATAAAGTCATATGTACTTACAACAATACTTTACTATACTATATACACTGTACTATATATATACACACAATACTATATATTCATTGTACTGCATATGACAAAAACAAAACAAGTTTGCTTTTGTGCAACTTGAGAGTATTTTTGCAATAAAAGTTGGATTTGCAATTGTTCAGCATGAGTATTACAGGTAAAAGCCAGTAAATTAGAATATTTTGAAAAACTTGATTTATTTCAGTAATTGCATTCAAAAGGTGTAACTTGTACATTATATTTATTCATTGCACACAGACTGATGCATTCAAATGTTTATTTCATTTAATTTTGATGATTTGAAGTGGCAACAAATGAAAATCCAAAATTCCGTGTGTCACAAAATTAGAATATTACTTAAGGCTAATACAAAAAAGGGATTTTTAGAAATGTTGGCCAACTGAAAAGTATGAAAATGAAAAATATGAGCATGTACAATACTCAATACTTGGTTGGAGCTCCTTTTGCCTCAATTACTGCGTTAATGCGGCGTGGCATGGAGTCGATGAGTTTCTGGCACTGCTCAGGTGTTATGAGAGCCCAGGTTGCTCTGATAGTGGCCTTCAACTCTTCTGCGTTTTTGGGTCTGGCATTCTGCATCTTCCTTTTCACAATACCCCAAAGATTTTCTATGGGGCTAAGGTCAGGGGAGTTGGCGGGCCAATTTAGAACAGAAATACCATGGTCCGTAAACCAGGCACGGGTAGATTTTGCGCTGTGTGCAGGCGCCAAGTCCTGTTGGAACTTGAAATCTCCATCTCCATAGAGCAGGTCAGCAGCAGGAAGCATGAAGTGCTCTAAAACTTGCTGGTAGACGGCTGCGTTGACCCTGGATCTCAGGAAACAGAGTGGACCGACACCAGCAGATGACATGGCACCCCAAACCATCACCCAACCATGCAAATTTTGCATTTCCTTTGGAAATCGAGGTCCCAGAGTCTGGAGGAAGACAGGAGAGGCACAGGATCCACGTTGCCTGAAGTCTAGTGTAAAGTTTCCACCATCAGTGATGGTTTGGGGTGCCATGTCATCTGCTGGTGTCGGTCCACTCTGTTTCCTGAGATCCAGGGTCAACGCAGCCGTCTACCAGCAAGTTTTAGAGCACTTCATGCTTCCTGCTGCTGACCTGCTCTATGGAGATGGAGATTTCAAGTTCCAACAGGACTTGGCGCCTGCACACAGCGCAAAATCTACCCGTGCCTGGTTTACGGACCATGGTATTTCTGTTCTAAATTGGCCCGCCAACTCCCCTGACCTTAGCCCCATAGAAAATCTGTGGGGTATTGTGAAAAGGAAGATGCAGAATGCCAGACCCAAAAACGCAGAAGAGTTGAAGGCCACTATCAGAGCAACCTGGGCTCTCATAACACCTGAGCAGTGCCAGAAACTCATCGACTCCATGCCACGCCGCATTAACGCAGTAATTGAGGCAAAAGGAGCTCCAACCAAGTATTGAGTATTGTACATGCTCATATTTTTCATTTTCATACTTTTCAGTTGGCCAACATTTCTAAAAATCCCTTTTTTGTATTAGCCTTAAGTAATATTCTAATTTTGTGACACACGGAATTTTGGATTTTCATTTGTTGCCACTTCAAATCATCAAAATTAAATGAAATAAACATTTGAATGCATCAGTCTGTGTGCAATGAATAAATATAATGTACAAGTTACACCTTTTGAATGCAATTACTGAAATAAATCAAGTTTTTCAAAATATTCTAATTTACTGGCTTTTACCTGTATTGTATTGACAGTATTTACAGTATGCGCAGTATTTACAGTATGTGCAGTATTTACAGTTTTTACAATATGTACAGTATTTACAGTATGTACAGTATTTACAGTATGTACCGTATTTAGGAGGGTAGATTTGTGAAAGATGTTGTTGATCTTTCAGGCCATCTTCAAGCTGATCCCCAAGGAGGACCAGAGCAAATTAGCTGAGGATGAAAACACTCCTGAGAAGAGAGCCGATAAACTCTGGGCCTTCTTTGAGAAGAAAGACAACGGTCAGACAAACTACTACTACTACTAGTACTAGCAGTACTAGTAGTAGTAGTAGTAGCACCACTTGTAGTAGTAGCAGCACTAGTAGTAGTAGCATAAGTAGTAAGGGGTTTGAGAGAGAGAGAGAGAGAGACAGAGAGAGAGAGAGAGAGAGGGGAGAGAGAGATAGAGAGAGTAGAGAGAGCGAGAGAGAGAGATACAGTTTTAGAGAGAGAGAGAGAGGGGTGAGAGAGAGAGAGAGGAGAGAGGGGAGAGAGTAGAGAGAGCGAGAGAGAGGGGGAGAGAGATACAGTTTTAGAGAGCGAGAGAGAGGGGAGTAAGAGAGAGAGGAGAGAGAGGGGAGAGAGAGAGAGTGAGTTTTAGAGAGAGAGAGAGAGAGAGAGTGAGTTTTAGAGAGAGAGAGAGAGGGGGAGAGAGATAGAGAGAGAGAGAGAGGGGAGAGAGACAGAGAGAGACACAGAGATAGAGAGAGACACAGAGAGAGAGAGATAGAGAGAGATAGAGAGAGATAGAGAGAGAGAGAGAGTTTTAGAGAGAGAGAGAGAGAGAGAGAGAGAGAGAGAGAGTTAAAAATAGTTAGAGAGAGCAAGAAAGTAAAAGTGAGAGAGTGACAGATGAAGAAAGAGAGATAAAAATAGAGAGTTAGAGTGACATAGAGAGAGAGAGTTAATTTAGTCAGCCAGTTGGCAGGTTGGTTAGTTAGTTGGGTAGTTACTTAGTCAGTAAGTTGGCTAGTTAGTTAGGTAGTTACTTAGTCAGTCAGTCAACAGGTTGGTTAGTTAATCAGTCAGTCAACAGGTTGGTCAGTTAGGTAGTTACTTAGTCAGTCAGTAGGTTAGTTAGTTAGTCAGTACGTTAGTCAGGTAGTTATTTAGTCAGTCGGTCAGTCACTAGGCTGGTTAGTTAGTTACTTAGTGAGTCAGTAGGTTAGTTAGTCAGTTGTTAGTCACTAGGTCGGCTAGTCAGTCAGTCAGTCAGTAGGTTGGTTATTTAGGTTGTTACTTAGTCAGTCAGTAAGTTAGTCAGGTAGTTATTTAGTCAGTCGGTCAGTCACTAGGCTGGTTAGTTAGTTACTTAGTCAGTCAGTAGGTTAGTTAGTTGTTAGTCAGCCGGCCAGTCAGTAGGTCAGTCAGTCAGTCAGTAGGTAGGTTAGTTAGGTTGTTACTTAGTCAGTAGGCAGGTTGGTTAGTTAGTTGAGTAGTTACTTAGTCATTAAGTTGGCTAGTTAGTTATGTAGTTACTTAGTCAGTCAACAGGTTGGTTAGTTAATCAGTCAGTCAGTAGGTTGGTCAGTTAGGTAGTTACCTAGTCAGTCAGTAGGTTAGCTAGTTAGTCAGTAGGTTGGTTAGTTAGGTAGTTACATAGTCAGTCAGTAGGTTAGTCAGGTAGTTATTTAGTCAGTCAGTCAGTCAGTCAGTCAGTCACTAGGCTGGTTATTTAGTTACTTTGTCAGTCATTACGTTAGTTAGTTAGTTTGTTAGTCAGTCTGTCAGTCACTAGGTCGGTTAGTTAGTCGGTCAGTCAGTCAGTTGTTTAGTTAGGTAGTTACATAGTCAGTAGGTTAGTTAGTTACTTAGTTAGTTAGCATGCAAAATGAAACCAGATAGAAGATATTTAAAGAATGTAATTGTTTGTTTGTTTCCTGGCAGAAAGACTCGCTGAAGGAGAATTCATCAAAGGAGTTATTGAGAATGAAAATGCAATGCGACTCATCCACTATGGACCACTCAAACAATAATCATCCACTATGGACCACTCAAACAATAATCATCCACTATGGACCACTCAAACAATAATCATCCACTATGGACCACTCAAACAATAATCATCCACTATGGACCACTCAAACAATAATCATCCACTATGGACCACTCAAACAATAATCATCCACTATGGACCACTCAAACAATAATCATCCACTATGGACCACTCAAACAATAATCATCCACTATGGACCACTCAAACAATAGTCATCCACTATGGACCACTCAAACAATAATCATCCACTATGGACCACTCAAACAATAATCATCCACTATGGACCACTCAAACAATAATCATCCACTATGGACCACTCAAACAATAATCATCCACTATGGACCACTCAAACAATAGTCATCCACTATGGACCACTCAAACAATAATCATCCACTATGGACCACTCAAACAATAATCATCCACTATGGACCACTCAAACAATAATCATCCACTATGGACCACTCAAACAATAATCATCCACTATGGACCACTCAAACAATAATCATCCACAATGGACCACTCAAACAATAATCATCACTTACTTTTACACTTGCATCAACATTTTCTGTTTTCTTAAGAGTATTAAATAGTTTATATTTTCTATAAAAATCCATTTTAAAGTTGTTTGGTATGAAAGATAATATTTAAGGAATAGAAATATATTTAAATTAATGCTGTCAAACAATAATTATTTTTTAATTCAGACGAATTGCAATTAATCAAAATGTAAACGTGTGATTAATCACGGCAAACGGCTAATTATAATTTAATTATTCAAATGAACTTCAAATAAGAACCCAATATTTTGACACAATACATGATGATATTCCCTGATTAATCCGTGAATATACATGATTAAATCAATGTTTTGTGATTAATCTGTGAATATACATGATTAAATCAATGTTTTGTGATTAATCCGTGAATATACATGATTAATTCAATGTTTTGTGATTAATCTGTGAATATACATGATTAATTCAACGTTTTGTGATTAATCCGTGAATATACATGATTAATTCAATGTTTTGTGATTAATCTGTGAATATACATGATTATATCAATGTTTTGTGATTAATCCGTGAATATACATGATTAATTCAATGTTTTGTGATTAATCTGTGAATATAATATACATGATTAATTCAACGTTTTGTGATTAATCCGTGAATATACATGACTAATTCAATGTTTTGTGATTAATCTGTGAATATACATGATTAATTCAACGTTTTGTGATTAATCCGTGAATATACATGATTAATTCAATGTTTTGTGATTAATCTGTGAATATACATGATTATTGAGTAATATTTTGTTATTAATCTGTGATAAAACATGATTATTGTAATTACATGTTGTGATTATACATGATTAATTGAATTATGTTTTGTGATTAATATGTGAATATATATGATTAATTGAATAATATATTGTGATTAATCGCATTAGTTAACTCATTAAATTTGACAGCAGTCATTTAACATTTTTGACCGGAATACTTTTATTCTTGCATGAATATTTTGTATGTCAAAGTGTTCCATAACATTTGGGTTCCACATAAATATTGTAGGCTAATAAAAATGATGACTTTGATGTATTTCATATGGAACAGCTTAATATTATTAAATATTTTATAGTGAAAATATGAACTATTTTAGACAAGCAATAGCAGTAATGTAGTGTTGTTTTTTTTTTATTGATATCTAATGATCATACTTTAGAGAAAATGTAAATTATTAGAGGAATAACGACTCAAGATTTAATGTGATTTCAATTATTGGGTTGATGATTGGATTCAGCATTGATTTTCAATTTAAACTTAATGTATTATTTGGAATAAAAATTATACAACTTTTTAGAAGAGGTTATAAAAGATGTGCAGTATGACATAAGTAAGCAGGGAAGTGGTCGTAAAAATGTATTTTTAAAAGTAGATTCTTGAAAAAATTAAATAGATTTTTTTTAAATTAATGATCAATTCAGAATGGGAATACAAATGTTACGCTTTGTAGGAGAAAATCTGTCCGTGGTGATACGTTATGGTTGTCTACAAATAGCATTTCTAGTGGGATAAATCATATTGTGTCATAGCTGATTGATGTTTTTTTTACAGTAGTTATTATTATTACTATTGAATACACTTTTATTTTATGCTACCTCTTGTGTATTATTATGTACTGTAAAATAAAACATATTATTGTTGGATGATCATTTCTTTTGTACAACTTATTAGTCCAACATTGATTTTTCACACTTTTGCAGTATAATTCTGATGAAATGATATAAAAGTTAATCAGAATATTATCCTCATATTAAAGTTTACTTCTGCTTGAGTTGCATGCAAACCCACAAAAACAAATAAAACATATTTTGAATTAGGCCATTAGATGATGTGCATTAATTTTTGTATGAAATGCATTAAAAATTGTGTGACTATAAAAATGTGTCTTGTGTTTTTTTTTAAAGTTATTTTTGAAATTATTTTACATGAATTCCTCTCTCTTTAATGTATTTATGTGCTTCTGCATTTACAAATCAATCAACTTATTTTATTAAGATAAAATATATATATTTTTAAACATACAGTATATTAAAATTAAATTAGTTTTTCTAGACAAAAACTAATTTACAGCATCTACCAATTTATTATAAGTATTTTTTTTTTAAATAATGAAAAATATACACAATATTTAATATATTGACATTTAAAAAAAATACTGCTTAGTATTAAAGCATATTAAAAGTATGTTAAAATAACAAAAACAATTTATAAAATTATTATTTAATTAAGATAGAAAACAACAATGAAAAATATATACAGCATTTGAAATATTTATGAAAAGGAAAAAAATATATATTTTAAGGTACGCTGCAAACAAATTAACTTTATTTATTAATTTGTAATTATTTATTAAACAAAGAAAAAGATGTACAATATTAAAAGCATGTATTAAAATAAAAATTGTACTGCTTTGTTATAATGCATTTTTAAGGTATGCTAAAAGATTAATTGAATGTATACATTT
The DNA here is from genome assembly GCF_033978685.3 of Nerophis lumbriciformis. NCBI lineage: Eukaryota > Metazoa > Chordata > Actinopteri > Syngnathiformes > Syngnathidae > Nerophis > Nerophis lumbriciformis. Next base: position 55,045,007 of record NC_084551.2, on the reverse strand, counting down.
ATCATAT
>NC_084551.2:54975000-55040000 GCF_033978685.3 Nerophis lumbriciformis | reverse complement strand
ATTTATATTAAGTGTAATAATATCTGCATGACAGTGGTATTAAGTGGAATAATTACTGCATGGCAGTGATATTAAGTGGAATAAGTCCTGCATGACAGTGATATTAAGTGGAATAAGTCCTGCATGAGAGTGATATTAAGTGGAATAAGTCCTGCATGACAGTGATATTAAGTGGAATAATTCCTGCATGACAGTGATATTAAGTGGAATAAGTCCTGCATGAGAGTGATATTAATTGGAATAGGTCCTGCATGACAGTGATATTAAGTGGAATAGGTCCTGCATGACAGTGATATTGAGTGGAATAAGTCCTGCATGACAGTGATATAAAGTGGAATAATTGCTGCATGACAGTGATATTAAGTGCATTAAGTCCTGCATGACAGTGATATTAAGTAGAATAAGTCCTGCATGACAGTGATATTAAGTAGAATAAGTCCTGCATGAGAGTGATATTAAGTGGAATAATTCCTGCATGACAGTGATATTAAGTGGAACAACTCCTGCATGACAGTGATATTGAGTGGAATAAGTCCTGCATGACAGTGATATTAAGTGGAATAAGTCCTGCATGACAGTGATATTAAGTGGAATAAGTCCTGCATGACAGTGATATTAAGTGGAATAAGTCCTGCATGACAGTGGTATTAAGTGGAATAAGTCCATCTACTGTACTTGTCAGCAAGGAGAGTCCATCTTGTCCACCACCACCTGGTCCATTCGGTCCATCTCTCTCTCGCAGTCCTCGCATCCTTCAGGCCCGCAACCGCCGACTAAAACAAGCGTGGGCACGTCGCCGTTGGCCCCGTCCACAATGCCGCCGTCGGGCGCCCACGCCACGTCCACCACGCCGTCGGGACAATGCAGCAGGCCGCTGACGGAGTAGAAGCCTCCGTCCCGCCCTGAGACCGCCTCCTCGTAGCAGGGGGCGCGCGTGGCGGCCCGTGCCTCCTCCAGGCGCAGCCTCTGCTTGCGGCGCAGCTCGATGACGGTCTTGGTGTAGGAGTTGAGCGTCACCACGGCGGCGCCCATGCAGCAGCTGAAGGACAGCCAGGCCAGTCTGCCGCCGGCACGGTTTGGGAAGAAAGTGAGGCGGGGGGGAAAGGACGCCTGGTGGGGGAATAGGAAGAGCAACTTACGCAAAAGACCAGCCGTAGTCCCAGGACTGAGGTCTCCAGTCTTTGGGGCCAACGATGACGGTCATCTGGAACACCGTGGTGTACATCATGTGGGCCACCATGCCCAGCAGACCTGCAGGCAGGAGACCACAACAGTAAACAACAAGAGTAAACAACGACTGTAAACAACAAAAGTAAACAACAACAAGAGTAAACAACAACTAGAGTAATCAACAACAAGAGTAAACAACAAGAGTAAACAACATGAGTTAACCAGAGTAAACAACAAGAGTCAACAACAACAAGAGTAAACAACAAGCGTAAACAAGAATTAACAAGAGTAAACAACAAGTATAAACAACAAGTATAAACAACAACAGTTAACAACAAGAGTAAACAACAAGAGTAAACAGTTAAAAACAAGAGTAAACAACAACAACAGTAAACAAAGATAGTAAACAGCAACAAGAGTAAACAACAAGAGAAAACAAGAGTAAACAACAAGAGTAAACAACAACAAGAGTAAATAACAAGAGTAAACAACGACAGTAAACAACAAGAGCAAACAACAACAAGAGTAAACAACAGTAAACAATGACAAGAGTAAACAACAAGAGTAAACAACAAGAGTAAACAACAACAAGAGTAAACAACAAGGGTAAACAACAAGAGTAAACAACAACAAGAGCAAACAACAAGAGTAAACAACAAGAGTAAACAAAAAAGTAAACAACAACAGCGTACAACAAGAATAAACATCAAGGGTAAACAACAACAGTAAACAAGAATAAACAAGAGTAAACAACAGTAAACAACAAGAATAAACAAGAGTAAACAACAAGAGTAAACAACAAGTGTAATCAACAACAAGAGTAAACAAGAAGAAGAGTAAAGAAGAAGAAGAAGAGTAATTAGAGGTGTAGTGCTGACCTGAGAGCACGGTGCACATGGCAGCGTAGGCACTGATTTTGAGCGAGTGCATTTCTTTGTGAGCACACAGAACTTCCAGCCACATGAGCAGGAAGCCCATGGCCAGCAGGCCGATGTACGTGAACTCTGAGATGACGGACAGCCAGAGAACACCTGCCACCACAACAACAACAACAGACATGCAGGCGTTGACATAGCAATGCTAACATGACTTTGAAATGTAATGTTTGCATGTAGCTCACATATCTCTGCAAGTGTTGTTAACCTAACATGACGTTAAAATGTGATGTTAGCATGTAGCTCACATATCTCTGCAAGTGTTGTTAACCTAACATGATGTTAAAATGTGATGTTAGCATGTAGCTCACATAGCTATGCTAGTGTTGCTAACTTAACATGATGTTAAAGGTTAACAGGTTAACATCGCTATGTTGGCATTCTTAACCTGTAATGTTAGCATGTAACTCACCCTGCGTCTCTCCTGGAGTTAACTCGATAAAACTCCTGCATTTCTCCCCTGAAAACCAACATGTTTCCTGTGATATAATGCAATGTGTACAACATGAACATACTGTATGTGTGGACTCACCATCACTGTGCTTCTCACAGCTCTCCCAAAAGCCGGTGTGGAAGTACCTGAAGGCAAACTTGTCCTCGCCCGTCTCCCAGATGTAGTGCACGGCGTTGGCCATCTGCCTCTGGCGGATCTTGGCCAGCTCGTCACGTCTGGCCGGGGACAAGGTGCGGTTGAAAGGGTTCTGGGTCGGGCTCTCTGGGAGACGACACATGGGTCACAGAGTCAACTACAGCTTTGTATCGCGGCATTTTATTAGGACCTCTATAATGGTTGCCCCTCTCGCATGCTTTTGTCCACCTCGGTTGCGGCGCCTTGACGGGTAACGAAACTAAAAGTTAACTTGTGGGCAGGATTGTCCATGATGGTGAGCAGTTTGTCCCGTGTCCTCCTGTCCCTCACTGACACAAACACCTCCAACTGCGTGACAATAGTTTGGCCGGCTTTCCGGGTCAGTCTTTCAATCCGGTTTAAGTCCTTTGTGCTGGTGCTGCTCCCCCAAACAAACCACTGCAAAGTGCAGGACACTGGATAACAGGAAGTGGTTTTGTCCCAAACCCCGCCCCCAAACAGAAGGACGCACTATGTATTTTTAATGTTTATATATATATATATATATATATATATATATATATATATATATATATATATATATACACACATATATGTATATATATATATATATACACACATATATGTATATATATATATATATATATATATATATATATATATATATATATATATATATATATATACACACACACATATATGTATGTATATATATATATATATATATATATATATATATATATATATATATATATATATATATATATATATATATATATATATACACATATATATATATATATATATATATATATATATATATATATATATATATATACACAACCTGCTCCTTCTATTGTTGTTGTTTGATACAGAAATAATACAAATACAAAATAAATTAATGTGAACAATTAAGTGCAACCAAATCTTGTCAGGTTAAATGAGAGCAGTGGTTTGACCTGCCACTGCTCTCATTTTAATAAACATCTACCATAGGAGAGAAAAGTCACAACAGTATAAAGCCACAACACAACAATATAAAGCCACAACAACTATAAGCCAAAACACAACATAAAGCCACAACGCAACAGCATAAAGTCACAACACGACAAATATAAGCCAAACCACAAGACAAAGCCACTACACAACAAGACAAAGCCACGACACAACAACTATAAGCAAAAACACAACACAACTATAAGACAAAACACAACAACATAAAGCTACAACACAGCAGCTATAAGTCAAAACACAACTATAAGCCAACACAGCAACTATAAAAAAAAACACAACACAACTGTAAGACAAAATGCCACAACATAAAGCCACAATACAGCAACTATAAGCCAAAACACAACACACCAACTATAAAGCCAAAACAACAACTATAAGCAAACATATAACAACTGTAAGACTAAACACAACAACATAAAGCAGTAGTATAACAGCAGTTATAAGTCAAAACACAACACAACTATAAGCCAACACAGCAACTATAAGAAAAACACAACACAACTATAAGACAAATCACAGCAACTATAAGAAAAACACAACACAACTGTAAGACAAAACGCAAAACAACATAAAGCCACAATACAGCAACTATAAAGCCAAAACACAACTATAAGACAAAACAACATGAAGCCACAACAACTGTAAGCCAAAACACAACAACCTAATGCCATAACACAACAACCCAATAAAAGAATGCCACAACACAACAACCTAATACCACAACACAACAACACAATGCCACAACACAATGCCACAACACAACAACATAATGCCACAACACAACAACATAATACCACAACACGACGACATAATGCCACATCACGACATAATGCCACAACACAACGACATAATGCCACAACGCAACGACATAATGCCACAACACAACAGCTATAATATACAACACAACAACATAAAGTCACAATACAACAGCGACAAGCCACAACAATAATAATGCCACAACACAACAAGATAAAGCCACAACACAACAACATAAAGTCACAATACAACAGCTACAAGCAACAACAATAATAATGCCACAACACAACAACATAAAGCCACAATACAACAGCTATAAGCCACAACAATAATAATGCCACAACACAACAAGATAAAGCCACAACACAACAACTATAAGACCAAACAACAACAACATAATTCCACAACACAACAACATAAAGCCACAAAATAACAACATAATGCCACAAAACAACAACATAATGCCACAACACAACAACTATAAGACAAAATGCAACAACAAAAAGCCACAACACAACAACATAAAACCACAATACAACAACATAATGCCACAAAACAACAACATAAAGCCACAACGCAACAACATAATGCCACAACCCAACAACATAATGCCACAATACAACAGCTATAAGCCACAACAATTATAATGCCACAACATAAAGCCACAAGCAAACACAACACAACTATAAGACCAAACACAAACCAACTATAAGACAAAACACAACAACTATAAGACCAAACACAACACAACTATGAGACAAAACACAACAACTATAAGATAGAACACAACACAACTATAAAACCAAACACAAACCAACTATAAGACAAAACACAACAACTATAGGACCAACCACAACACAACTATGAGACAAAACACAACTATAAAACCAACCACAACACAACTGTGAGACAAAAAACAACAACTATATAGACCAAACACAATACAACTATAAGACCAAACACAACACAACTATGAGACAAAACACAACAACTATATAGACCAAACACAATACAACTATAAGACAAAAAACAACAACTACAAGACCAAACAGAACACAACTATAAGACAAAACACAACAACTATAAGACCAAACACAACTATAAGACCAAACACAACACAACTACAAGACAGAACACAACAACTATAAGACCAAACACAACACAACTATAAGACAGAACACAACTATGAGACAAAACACAACAACTATCAGACAAAACACAACTATAAGACCAAACACAACAACTATAAGACCAAACACAAAACAACTGTAAGACAAAACACAACAACTATAAGACCAAACACAACACAACTATAAGACCAAACACAACAACTATGAGACCAAACACAACACAACCATAAGACCAAACACAACAACTATAAGACCAAACACAAAACAACTATAAGACAAAACACAACAACTATAAGACCAAACACAACACAACTATAAGACCAAAGACAACACGACTATAAGACAAAACACAACAACTATAAGACCAAACACAACTATGAGATAAAACACAACTTTAAGACCGAACACAAAACAACTATAAGACAAAACACAACAACTATAAGACCAAACACAACACAACTATAAGACCAAAGACAACACGACTATAAGACAAAACACAACAACTATAAGACCAAACACAACTATGAGACAAAACACAACTTTAAGACCAAACAACACAACTGTGATACAAAACACAACAACTATAAGACCAAACACCACACAACTATAAGACCAAACACAACAACTACAAGACCAAACACAACAACTATAAGACAAAACACAACAACTATAAGACCAAACACAAACCATCTATAAGACAAAACACAACAACTATAAGACCAAACACAACACGACTGTAAGACAAAACACAACAACTATAAGACCAAACACAAACCAACTATAAGACAAAACACAACTATAAGACCAAACACAACACAACTATAAGACCAAACACAACCCGACTGTAAGACAAAACACAACAACTATAAGACCAAACACAAACCAACTATAAGACAAAACACAACTATAAGACCAAACACAACACAACTATAAGACCAAACACAAACCAACTATAAGACAAAACACAACTATAAGACCAAACACAACACAACTATAAGACCAAACACAACACAACTATAAGACCAAACACAACACGACTGTAAGACCAAACACAACAACTATAAGACCAAACATAAACCAACTATAAGACAAAACACAACAACTATAAGACAAAACACAACAACTATAAGACCAAACACAACACAACTATAAGACCGAACACAACAACTACAAGACCAAACACAACACAACTATAAGACCAAACACAACACAACTACAAGACCGAACACAACACAACTACATGACAAAACATAACACAACTACATGACAAAACACAACAACTAAGTAGGTGACAGCTGACTGCTTTGCTGACGGATCAATGAGACAAACAGTAGAAAAGTTGTAACCATCAAAGTTGGAAAAGTGTAGTGTGACCACATTTATAACACAAATATACAGTATGTGCATTAGAGTGTTTTCAGCACAATTTACTTGTGTACTGTGTGGCATAAAGTTGTGTTGTGGCTTTATGTCATTGTGTTGTGCCGTTTGTAATTGTTGTGACTTTTACAATTGTGCTGTAGCAGAAAGCCGTCTGGCTATCGTTCATATTGTCTTGTTGCGTTCACATTTGTTGTGACCTTTCTCAGCCACCGTAGCTCTCAGTCATTCCTGGTTTGCGGACTGATGGTGACGGCAGACTTGAATAAGGTTGGATGTCCTTATCACTGAAAGTGTTCAAGGTCACATAAAGTCATAAATAAAAGTCAATTTCCTTTTAAAAACGACGTTAAATGATCTTCCAGAAGGCAAACTTCCCGAGCAGAGTTCCATACGTCGATATATCGATGGATCATTACACCCCCTCGTTAACATGTTAGCATGCTAGCATTTTTATTTTAGGAAGCTAGTAGGGAACTGTGTATACATGGTGTCAGAATAATTGTATATAAGTTATCAGACAACTTGTTTTCTCATGAGTTCAGGTTGCCCTGCGTGAAAACAAAAGCTGTCTTTGATCTTATCAAGCAAAAGGCAGACCGCTTGTAAACCTTTACTGCGTGCGATGGAATGCGCCGTGGAGGTGTTGGTTTCTTTGATCTATTGGACTGCCACAGGAAGGACCCGAAATCTATGAGCAGATAGGACACGGCTCCAATCACCTTTTTCTTTGAACTGTTTATGACCCAGTGCAGCAGCTGTTTATGACCTCCACCCCTTAGAAGCAGCTGCAGCTATGTAATCAGGAAATGCCCAAATAAATGAGGAGGCGTGGAGCTCCCTCCTCAGAGCGGTGGGGTGACACTGTACGAGGGTGCAGGCACACACGCGCTCTCCTCATGAGCTAAATTGAACCCCGTCTCTGTTTGATTCCTTGCTTCTTGTCTTGTTTAATAGATAGTTCGGTGTTTGAACCTGACACATGGTGTGGAGCCGCTCCCCTGAGTTATTAATCATCTAATAAAGCGCACTTCTTACAGGTATTATTATCACTGCTGGACGACCATAAAAATGTTACACAGCGAGTAAGAACTGGAGCAGACAAGAGGGCACGCCAATCGCTAAACTATCCGCTTGAATGAGAGTTCCTTCATGCAGTAAAATGTGTTAATCTCATTGTGAATTTATCATATCTGGTGCAGAAATATAAAGAATGTTTATATTAAAATACACCGTCTGTGCCCCGCACACGCAGATTAAAGTACAATAATCCATCATTAAAAGTGAGCTGTTCTTAAAAGGAGATTAAAAAGATCTTGATGGATTACTTGTATGTACTGTACTTCTACAGAGTATTGTAATCAATATGCAGTAAAATCACACATAAGTGTAATAATCATAATCCACTTAATTTTACTCCCTGGACTAAACTGGCAGCAATAAGATTAAGATTTTTTTTTTTTTTTTCTGTGCCAAATGTGCACATTTTTCAAAAATACTTCACATAAATCAAACAATATGCAATATTTGGTGATTTACACGTCGATCAATAAAATATTACATTTGTTATATATTTTTTGGGTAACAAACTGAATTTCAATCGTGTGGGCGGGGCCTCCTCCGAACAATATGCTAGAAGACTTTTTATTGGTCAGTATCAGGTGGCGTGACCATATATGGGCATGCCTACTGAATACTTCCGCCCTCAAGATTAAGCCGCCCATTCCGATTCGATGAACATGAGTAAGATCAGCTGATACCAACACTGATATCGATCACATGTATTAACTGTATTTTTTTTAAACTTTTATTTATGCTGAGCACTTTTGACAGTGTAACAATATCAACACAATATTTAAACTACTTTCTTTGTCTCTTTTATTGCATACAAATGTTAGATCAAAACAAAGTCAACTGTACACAATACGTAAATAAAAACTACTTTTACTAATCTTTTCAATACTTTGCTTTTTGGCCTCAAAGTCCTCCTGTGTCCAGGGGAAAAAAACGATTTTGTAATTCATCATGTACCTAGCACCTCTTCTCATCATCCAAACTAGTGTGCTTGTGTCAGAATAATTGTATACAAGTTATCACACAACTTGTTTGCTATGAGTTCAGGTTGCCCTGCGTGAAGACAAAAGCTGTCGTAGAGGTGTCGGTTTCTCAGATCTTGGACAGCCACAGGAGGACCTAATCAGGACCCGAAATCTACAAGCAGAGGGGGAAAACCTGACACCGCTCCAAGCACCTTTTTTTGTTTGAACTGTTTATGACCCAGTGCAACTGATTCCTTGCTTCTTGTCTTGTTTCATAGATAGTTTGGTGTTTGAACCTGACAGCTAGTGTGTGTAGGAAGACACAAACACGGGGTGGACATCAGATAAAAAAGTAGTACCTGTGGTGTAAGGCTCGCTGTTGTTCTGCCCGCAGTTTTTCATCTTGACGGGCGACAGGCAGAGGGGCTTGACCACCTTGTGTGTGCCCTCACACCAGTAGGAGGTGCACAGCGCCAGGATGGACAGCGCCAGGGCAAGAGAGGTCAGGGTCAGAGAGAGCAGGGAGCGGGAACGTCGCGACAGGTGATCCAACATGGCTTTCCAGGGCGGACGCGGGGACGGAAGCTTCCGGCGGGGCGGTGATGAGCTGCCAGCTTTAATAAACTACAAAGTAACGTGTTCCCCACTCTTCTTCACCTGTTTGCTTCAAACACTGATGTCCTCCATGTCCTGACCAAGACGGCCCCGCCCGCCGCTCATGTTGGACTCTGTGCCAAGAAATGAGATCAAAGATGAGAGAAAACAAAAGCGGAGATTACTTTTTTTGATGACATTAGAGCTGAAGCGCCGATCCAAATTACGTTTTGTCGCTAATCCCCCTCAATCTGCACGCTTTGTGCGAGAGGTGTGTTTCTATCACACAATAGTCGCATTTCAACACTGAAAAACAGACATTATTATCCTGTCATGTAAGAGTCAAAATAGTTCTTTAGATTTATTGTCATTCACTTTTTTAACTTTTTCCCAATTTTTGGGGATTTCTTTTCATTAAACAACATGCACTTAGGGGAATTTTTGGTCATTTATTTTTAAATCCAAAAAATATATTCTAACACTTTTGGTATGACATTTTTAAGTTTAAAATTTTTTATTTTTTGGGCATTTATTTTTAAAATTACATACAGATTTTTTGTGGGATTTACTTAAATCCAAAAACTGTAGTCTCACGTTTTTTGTATTAAATTTTAATTTTGTAATGTTATTTTTGGGGCATTTCTTTTCATTAAACAACATGCAGATTTTTATTAGAATTTTTTGTCATTTATTTTTAAATCCAAAAAATATATTCTAACATTTTTGGTATGACATTTTTAAGTTTTACATTTTTTTTATTTTTTGGGGCATTTATTTTTAAATTACATACAGATTTATAGTGGTATTTTTTTTAAATCCAAAAAATGTATTCTCACATTTTTTGTATTACATTTAAATTTTTCAATGTTATTTTTGGGGCATTTGTTTCCATTAAACAACATGCAGATTTTTATTGGGATTTTTTGTCATTTATTTTTAAATCCAAAAAATGTATTCTAACATTTTTGGTAAGACATTTTAAAGTTTTTATTTTTTGGGCATTTATTTTTAAATTACATACAGATTTTTAGTGAGTTTTTTTAAATCCAAAAATTTATTCTCACATTTTTTTAATTACATTTTTAAAAAAATCTGTTATTTTTGGGGCATTTGTTTTCATTAAACAACATGCAGATTTTTATTGGGATTTTTAGTCATTTATTTTTAAATCCAAAAAATATATTCTAACATTTTTGGTATGACATTTTTAAGTTTTACATTTTTTTATTTTTTGGGGCATTTATTTTTAAATTACATACAGATTTATAGTGAGTTTTTTGAAATCCAAAAAATGTATTCTCACATTTTTTGTATTACATTTAAATTGTTCAATGTTATTTTTGGGGCATTTGTTTTCATTAAACAACATGCAGATTTTTATTGGGATTTTTTGTCATTTATTTTTAAATCCAAAAAATGTATTCTAACATTTTTGGTAAGACATTTTAAAGTTTTAAAGTTTTTATTTTTTGGGCATTTATTTTTAAATTACATACAGATTTTTAGTGAGTTTTTTTTAAATCCAAAAATTTATTCTCACATTTTTTGAATTACATTTTTTTTTAAATCTGTTATTTTTGGGGCATTTGTTTTCATTAAACAACATGCAGATTTTTATTGGGATTTTTAGTAATTTATTTTTAAATCCAAAAAATATATTCTAACATTTTTGGTATGACATTTTTAAGTTTTACATTTTTTTATTTTTTGGGGCATTTATTTTTAAATTACATACAGATTTATAGTGAGTTTTTTTAAATCCAAAAAATGTATTCTCACATTTTTTGTATTACATTTAAATTGTTCAATGTTATTTTTGGGGCATTTGTTTTCATTAAACAACATGCAGATTTTTATTGGGATTTTTTGTCATTTATTTTTAAATCCAAAAAATGTATTCTAACATTTTTGGTAAGACATTTTAAAGTTTTAAAGTTTTTATTTTTTGGGCATTTATTTTTAAATTACATACAGATTTTTAGTGAGTTTTTTTAAATCCAAAAATGTATTCTCACATTTTTTGAATTACATTTTTAAAAAAATCTGTTATTTTTGGGGCATTTGTTTTCATTAAACAACATGCAGATTTTTATTGGAATTTTTTGTCTTTTAGTTTTAAATCCAAAAATTATATCCTAACCTTTTGGTGTGACATTCTAAACTGTAACCTGTTTCATTATAAATATACCAAATAATACATTACTGTTTGAATCGAGAATTATGCTCAATCGAGAATCGATTCGGAATCGAATCGCCACCCCAGGAATCAGAATCCCAGCAGGCATAAGACATTGAAACAACGTTGACAACTTGTTGAATTCGGTCCTGACGTTGAGCAACTCAAACATAACGTTGAAACAACATGATTTTTGACGACGTTTATTCAATGTCGGGTTGTGACGTTGATTTGACCATTGAATTTTGGTCATTTCCTAACCAATATTCTACAACACAAATACAACGTTGAAACAAAATGACGTTTGACTACGTTTAATCAATGTCAGGTTCTGACGTTGGTTTGACCATTGAAATGTGGTCATTTCCCAAGCAATATTCTACAACACAAATACAACGTTGAAACAACATGCTTTTTGACCTTTAATCAATGTCGGGTTCTGATGTTGATTTGACCGTTGAATTTTGGTCACTTCCCAACCAACAACGTGGATCCACCATTGGACCCCAATGTTGTCCCAATTTAGGCATACAACTATTTTGCAACATTGTTTCGTAGTCAGATTTGAAAAACACATGTATAATCAACGTTGTATCAATGTCTTGTGCCTGATGGGATCAGCTTGACTCGCTGGGTGACCAAATATTATGATTTGATATCGTCTGAAGATGAGATTCCCCAAGAGCAGCAACACTTGAAATACACTACTTTTTTACATTTTATCAGACAGATGAGGTTAGTTTGCACAAGTATGGTATCGGATCGGATCAGTATCATTAGCTAACATTAGTAAACATAGGTTCACTAAGAACCAATGTTAACCAAATGCATGCTAACAGTGCAGAACAGGTTGTCAGCTAATACTCTAATATTGTTCAAATCAGTAACCGGTAGTAAAACTCCTGCTTTTCTCATGGCCCAAATAGTTTACAGTAGCACTATACATAATCATAATACCAGGGCGTCTAGTGAGGGGCATTTTGCACTCCCTCGTCCCAGGAAGAATGCTTTGCGGAAATTGTTTATTTATAGATCTTTATCGCTCTGGAATAACCTGCCTCGAATTCTCACCGGCATTGAAAGTAAACAGCTTTTTAAAAGGAAAGTAATATTTTATCTGAGTCTGTAAATTAGTTTGCTTGTTGATGATTTTTGTATTGTGTAGTTATATTTATATGGTAATTATTATTCTGTGACTGTAAATTGTTTGCTTATTGATGCTTTTATTTTTTTCTGTATTGTGTAGTTATAATTATATGCTTTTACTTGTAATTGTATTGAGTTTGGGGACCCCAGGAAGACTAGTGGGTTGTTGTGGCAACCAGCTAATGGGGATCCTTAATAAAAATAAAAATCAGTATCGCCGATACCAACCTGAATTTTAATCGGTATCGGATCAGAAAGATAATAAGTGGTATCGCACATTACTAGCAAAAACGACTATTAGCAATATTAATAAAAATATTGTGGCAAGATGCAAGCTGCTAAATGCATTCAATATTGTATTGCCATGGCAACCATATTTCTAAAGTTGGCTCCTGCAGTAAAAGAGTATATTATTTGGATAAAATGGGGTAAAAAAAAAAAAAAAGAGTAGATAATGTAAATTACTCACCAAAGTAGTTGAGGTAAGCAGAAGTGTAAAATGTCATCCAGTGATGCAATGCTCCCGCTTGCTGCTCATCTTTGGAGCCTTCAAGTCAAAAAGAACATTTGAACCTCTCCATCTTGACTCAGGACCCCCCCTGCGTCGCTGCAGACTATTGATTCTCGGTCGTTTGTCTCATGATCAGCGATGCGCCCGCCGCACTCTACCACCCAGCTGGCCCCACAGCAAAGACGGAGACTTCTCGCCGAGTCAGCAAATTGATGCCACAAACTCACCCTGATGCATGTAATCCCTCTTAAACCCACGTGTTAGTGGACTCCCCTCTGGGCGCACACCACTAACCTCTGGCGGTGCTCACCTTCACCACTCACATCTGCCAATCACCACCCAAGCATAACCTTGTGCCAATCATTTATTTACAATATATACATGAAGACATTCAACGCTGTCATCAGCCCCATGCTTGAGATTTACAATAATGTAGGATCAGTTTGCCGTCGCTGCCAAAACACTGCAAGAGAAGAAAGGAAGGTAGCGATGAGAGCAGTGGTGAGGGGTTCGCTTCACACTTCAACCAAAGTCTGACATTTTGAGGTCTGAACTGAACGGGAATCAGCAGCCAAGGATTTTTGGCACAAGCTTGGCTCTTCTGACGCCCTCTGCTGGGCAGAAGTGGAAAGCTTTTTCTTTATTCATCCTGAAAATATCCAAATATTCACTTTATCACGTGAAAGACTAATATTATTAATACAATCCATCATTAGTTTCCACTAGCTCACTTAATAAAGATTTTAGGTGTTGTATATTTTTCTCTAAGGTTATATTTCTCCTCTTTTGTTATGAAAAGTTGTGGGGTAGCATGTAGACACATGTACATGGGGTAACTTTGGACAAAATAGTCTTGTCCCGATACCAATATTTTGGTACCGGTACCTAAATGTATTGCGATACTTTTCAATACTTTTCGAAATAAAGGGGACCACAAAAATTGCGTTATTGTCTTTATTTTAACAAAAAATCTTAGGGTACATTAAACATATATTTATTATTGCAATTTTGTCCTTAAATTAATTTTAATCACTTATAATGATAAAGGACAAGTGGTAGAAAATAAATTATTAATCTACTTGTTCATTTTCTGTTAATATCTGCTTACTTTCTCTTTTAACATGTTCTATCTACACTTCTGTAAAAAATTAAAGATGTCCGATAACGTCTTTTTTGCCGATACCCGATATTCCGATATTGTCCAACTCTTAATTACCGACTACGATATCAACCAATACCGATATATACATTCGTGGAATTAACACATTATTATGCCTAATTTTGTTGTGATGCCCCGCTGGATGCATGAAACAATGTAACAAGGTTTTCCAAAATAAATCAACTCAAGTTATGGAAAATATTTATTATTGAAGTCACAAAGTGCATTATTTTTTTTAACATGCCTCAATACAGCAGCTTGGAAATTGGGACATGCTCTCCCTGAGAGAGCATTAGGAGGTTGAGGTGGGCGGGGTTGGTGGTAGCGGGGGTGTATATTGTAGCGTCCCAGAAGAGTTAGTGCTGCAAGGGGTTCTGGGTATTTGTTCTGTTGTGTTTATGTTGTGCTACGGTGCGGATGTTCTCCCGAAAAGTGTTTGTCATTCTTGTTTGGTGTGAGTTCACAGTGTGGCGCATATTTGTAACAGTGTTAAAGTTGTTTATACGGCCACCCTCAGTGTGACCTGTATGGCTGTTGACCAAGTATGCTTTGCATTCACTCGTGTGTGTGAAAAGCCGTAGATATTATGTGACTGGGCCGGCATGGAAAGGCAGTGCTTTTAAGGTTTATTGGCGCTCTGTACTTCTCCCTAAGTCATACATTTTACTTTTTGAAACAGATACCGATAATTTCCGATATTACATTTTAAAGCATTTATCGGCCGATAATATCGGACTGCCGATATTATCGGACATCTCTAGTTAAAATGTAATAATCACTTATTCTTCTGTTGTTTGGATACTTTACATTAGTTTTGGATGATACCACACATTTGGGTATCAATCCGATACCAAGTCGTTACAGGATCATACATTGGTCATATTCAAAGTCCTCATGTGTCCAGGGACATATTTACTGACTTTATAAACATAATATACATTAAAAAAACGAAAGAAGATTTTGTGATGCCAAAAAATATCGATGTAATCATAGTAGTATCAAATAGATACGCTCCTCTACTTGATATCATTACAGTGGATGTCAGATGTAGATCCACCCATGGCGTTTATTTACGTGTGACGGCGGTGAGCTACGGTGTGTAGTGAAGCATGTTTAGCTATTCCTCGTCCTGCAGTGATAATAATACTTGTAAGAAACTTACTTTGTCGCCATGGAGGCCAGGATTAGTGATTTAGAAGTAGCTAAAACACTGCAGACCGCGGCTGGGCTTTAGCCGCTAGCTAGCTATGTCTTAAAGCACCTCTTCCTGAGGGTGTTTCAGTGTTATAACTTCACCTTTATCTTTACTTTTTAAGCCAAAATGCTGTGTCTGCTTGTACAAACCCCGTTTCCATATGAGTTGGGAAATTGTGTTAGATGTAAATATAAACGGAATACAATGATTTGCTAATCCTTTTCAATCCATATTCAGTTGAATATGCTACAAAGACAACATATTTGATGTTCAAACTGATAAACATTTTTTTTTGCAAATAATCATTAACTTTAGAACTTGATGCCAGCCACACGTGACAAAGAAGTTGGGAAAGGTGGCAATACATACTGATAAAGTTGAGGAATGCTCATCAAACACTTATTTGGAACATCTCACAGGTATGCAGGGGAACAGGTGGCTGCCATGCTTGGGTATAAAAGTAGATTCCATGAAATGCTCAGTCATTCACAAACAAGGATGGGGCGAGGGTCACCACTTTGTCAACAAATGCGTGAGCAAATTGTTGAACAGTTTAAGAAAAACCTTTCTCAACCAGCTATTGCAAGGAATTTAGGGATTTCACCATCTACGGTCCGTAATATCATCAAAGGGTTCAGAGAATCTGGAGAAATCACTGCACGTAAGCAGCTAAGCCCGTGACCTTCGATCCCTCAGGCTGTACTGCATCAACAAGTGACATCAGTGTGTAAAGGATATCACCACATGGGCTCAGGAAAACTTCAGAAACCCACTGTCAGTAACTACAGTTGGACGCTACATCTGTAAGTGCAAGTTAAAACTCTCCTATGCAAGGCGAAAACTGTTTATCAACAACACCCAGAAACGCCGTCGGCTTCGCTGGGCCTGAGCTCATCTAAGATGGACTGATACAAAGTGGAAAAGTGTTCTGTGGTCTGACGAGTCCACATTTCAAATTGTTTTTGGAAACTGTGGACGTCGTGTCCTCCGGACCAAAGAGGAAAAGAACCATCCGGATTGTTATAGGCACAAAGTTGAAAAGCCAGCATGTGTGATGGTATGGGGGTGTATTAGTGCCCAGGACATGGGAACTTACACATCTGTGAAGGCGCCATTAATGCTGAAAGGTACATACAGGTTTTGGAGCAACATATGTTGCCATCCAAGCAACGTTACCATGGACGCCCCTGCTTATTTCAGCAAGACAATGCCAAGCCACGTGTTACATCAACGTGGCTTCATAGTAAAAGAGTGCGGGTACTAGACTGGCCTGCCTGTAGTCCAGACCTGTCTCCCATTGAAAATGTGTGAAGCCTAAAATAGCACAACGGAGACCCCCGGACTGTTGAACAACTTAAGCTGTACATCAAGCAAGAATGGGAAAGAATTCCACCTGAGAAGCTTAAAAAATGTGTCTCCTCAGTTCCCAAACGTTTACTGAGTGTTGTTAAAAGGAAAGGCCATGTAACACAGTGGTGTTGCAGTGTTGCAGCCATGAAATTCTAAGTTTATTATTATTTGCAAAAAAAAAAAAGTTTATGAGTTTGAACATCAAATATGTTGTCTTTTTAGCATATTCAACTGAATATGGGTTGAAAATGATTTGCAAATCATTGTATTCCGTTTATATTTACATCTAACACAATTTCCCAACTCATATGGAAACGGGGTTTGTAAGTACTCTGTGCGCGCGCGCTGCTGAACATGCTCCTCTGCTCGTAAAACCAGCAATGCTACTATACTAATATCGCAGTAATATACCAATACCGGTATACCGTACAACTATATTACATAATATGCACCAAAACAATGAATTCCAATATTTTTGATTCACTACAATAAAAGGGTTTGAGTTGAAGCTGGGCTCCAATAGACACACAATAGACATCAAATTTAAAAAATGTGTACGATAAAAACCAGGATGACTTTTTTTCCCCCCGTCTTTGACGGAAGAAAGCGGAGGTTGCATGAACAAAAGCACTCACTTTCTGGTAACAGCAAAACAGGAAGTGATCAGTGATCAGTGGGAGTGACACGCTAACAGCCAATCAGGTAACAGCATCAACTATCAGGCTTGCTTGTCTGTCGGTTGATTGAGCGAGAAGAGAAAGTAGAGAATAGAAGGAGAGCGAGTGCCTCAGTTCATGCAACCAACCTTGCTTTGCAACTTCTGACTAAGAAAGAAGTACCGCAAATTCCTAACATTAAGCCGCTACTTTTTTCCTATGCTTAGAACCCTGCAGATTGTAAAACGGCGCGGCTAATTTATGGATATTTCTTTGCCAACAGCCAAGCAGAGACACAGAAAGGGTGCGCTATTGTTTGTGCTATGGCGCCATCTTTTGGACGATTTTGCTCGTTGCAGGTTGAAAACGTCATTTTAATGCCTTAAACCGGAAGTAAAACCATCCGTAGTGTTTCTGCTCGAAAAGGGTTCTTCATTCATCAGTCTAAGTAAAGTTTGAAAGTTATATAATACAGCCAAAACAATTGTCTTGTATGTGCTAACCTAATGTAATGAAGCTATGCTAACACGTTTACAAGCGTTTGTGTTGGTATCATTAACTTACAATGGCATTCTTTTTGTATTGTTTCAGTTTCACAAATTCCTCAGTAAATTCACCAAAACGTCACCGTGGAGTTGAGCCTGTTTAGCTAGTACAGGGGTGTCAAACTCAAATACAGAGTGGGACAAAATTTAAAAGTGAACAAAGCCGCGGGCCAAGGTTGAACGAATTAACCTTTTAATAGGGACCCAAACAAGTTTTGCATTGAATATTGAACAAGCAAGGCTTATATAACTTTATAGCGACATGCAAAATCCAGTTTAAAATAATAATAATAATAATAATATTTAAAAAATATCAATGGCATATCAAATACAATTTAAATAAAAATTGAATGCCTATTTTCTATTAGCAGCCTTCTGAGGTAAATATCCACATTAACTTTTTCCACAGGCTAATAAATTAGAAAATAAAATAACAATGAATAAAACAACCATTCAGGACTTTAAACGGCTCAGTTTGCAACACACTAATCTAATCTGATGTGCCCAAGCCAGATACCTGCCATCTTTTCTTGGATGATAGTTCATTAATGTCGGGGCTCAGGCTTTGAGCTGAGGCAACCTTCATTATCGAACGAAGTTGTTCATCAGTCATTATATCTCGTCCACCCGGACCACAGTCTTGGGGGCGTGCCTTAAATGCACTGCGTTTATCGTCCTCCACGAGCTGTCGTCACGTCTGCATTTCATTCTTTCTAACAACATGCCGGGCCGATCACAAAATATGTGCGACTTCAGCACGCACACACACGAGCGAATGCAATGCATACTTGGCCAACAGCGATACAGGTTACACTGATGGTGGCCGTATAAACAACTTTAACACTGTTAGAAATATGCGCCACACTGTGAATCCAACCAAACAAGAATGACAAACGCATTTCGGGAGAACATCCGCACCGTAACACAACATAAACACAACAGAAGAAATACCCAGAATCCCATGCAGCTCTAACTCTTCCGGGCTGCAATATACACCCTCCCCCTCCGTGCGTCGGTTGAGGTGGGCGGGGGTGTATATTGCAGCCCGGAAGAGTTAGAGCTGCATGGGATTCTGGGTATTTGTTCTGTTGTGTTTATGTTGTGTTACAGTGCGGATGTTCTCTCGAAATGTGTTTGTCAATCTTGTTTGGTTGGATTCACAGTGTGGCGCATATTTCGAACAGTGTTAAAGTTATTTATACGGGCACCGTCAGTGTAACCTTTATCGCTGTTGGCCATGTATGCGTTGCATTCACTTGCGTGTGCGTGCTGAAGCCGCACATAATGTCACATTATGTGACTGGGCCAGCATTCGCTGGACTGGGTGAAAAGCGGACGTGACGTTTGGGAGGAGCACTGAAATTTGAGAGTCTCCCGGGAGGGTTGGCAAGTATGAGAATTAGTGGTGAATGCGGGGTTACCGCGGCACCGCCGCTGAATATAATCGGTGGGCCAGCTCTAGTGTTAATTTGATATCACCTCACGGGCCAAGTGAAGTGAAGTGTGAAGTGAAGTGAATTATATTTATATAGCGCTTTTCTCTAGTGACTCAAAGCGCTTTACATAGCCAAATTTGGCCCGCGGGGCCAGAGTTTGACACCCATGAGCTAGTGGGTCCATGACGATGACTTCTGTTTTGTTTGATTCGCCGTTTTACTGCCGGTATGTAAATAAACATTTACTAAATCTTACTGTGTGAATAAGGTAATACATGGAAATTATTTCCCACCCTAAATTTTAGTGGCTGCGGCTTATATACCGGTGGTCTCCATAGTCCAGAAAATAAAGTATTATGATTACAGATGTCTGATAATATCGGACTGCCGATATTATCGGCCGATAAATGCTTTAAAATGTAATATCGGAAATGATCGGTATCGGTTTCAAAAAGTATGACTTTTTAAAACACCGCTGTACGGAGTGGTACACGGACTTAGGGAGAAGTACAGAGCGCCAATAAACATTAAAGGCACTGCCTTTGCGTGCCGGACCAATCACATAATATATACGGCTTTTCACACACACAAATGAATGCCAAGCATACTTGGTCAACAACCATACAGGTCACATTGAGGGTGGCCGTATAAACAACTTTAACACTGTTACAAATATGCGCCACACTGTGAACCCACACCAAACAAGAATGACAAACACGTTTCGGGAGAACATCCGCAACGTAACACAACACAAACACAACAGAACAAATACCCAGAACCCCTTGCAGCACTACAATACACAAGCATGTCCCAAATTCCAAGCTGCTGTTTTGAGGCATGTTAAAAAAAAGAATGCACTTTGTGACTTCAATAATAAATATGGCAGTGCCATGTTGGCATTTTTTTTTCCATAACATGAGTTGATTTATTTTGGAAAACCTTGTTACATTGTTTAATGCATCCAGCGGGGCATCACAAAAAAATTAGGCATAATAATGTGTTCATTCCACGACTGTATATATCGGTGGATATCGGAATCGGTAATTAAGACAAGACAATATCGAAATATCGGCAAAAAAGCCATTATCGGACATCTCTAATTATGACATTGTTTTATCGATCGTTCCTATCCTGGATGTGATGAAGTATTTCCAGGTAGTGGTTATGTTGTAGTGGCCGGGTGATGCTTGGAGGATCCTCCGGGCTACCAGTGAGTACTGTATTCTACATTAGAACACACTCGAGGCTACCATATCGGGTGAAACGAGTGTAAAGGTGACTGTATGAATGTTATTTCATTTTTAGAGGGATCTAATCATGTTTAAAAAAACATTTTTTTGTCATTTATAAAAATATGACATTTAATAATGATAATCCTAATGGCGGATATTAGTTTGAATGGTGATTAAAAGTGAATTAACTGTGCGATACTCACGTCAAAGAGGATCCCCATTTCTTGGTCCGGTGACGGAGCAAAGGACTGGTTCACGTAGATGAACTGGACCAAGAAGAACACATGCAAGTGTCTCATCGTAACCATGACAGCCGTGATTGCGTAACCACCCACATAGGAAGGTGGAGGCTAACGGACTTACCAGTTGCTCGTTAGCATCCAGCTTGAGGAAGCGAGCGATGAACTGGGACAGCGACTGGACCGTCCTGCCCCGGTCCACCGCCCACTTCTTAGTCTTCATGATGGGGGTGTCACCGACTGCTTTCAACAGCACGTCAACTGCAGATTATGGACGGAAGAACACATTAATTATTGGCCATAATTCTATTTTTTTGTTGCCTTTTCATAATAATCATTCACTAAGGCTGTGCCATATTTCTATGCTTTAGCTGGGACATCACCAAGTAAAATAAAATGGCTAACTGGATACCAAAAGTGTAAATAAAACAAAAATAAAAACGAAGAGATAATAAAAATGTGAGTACAAAATAGTACTACCCTACCTAGTGTGTGTACGATTGAACTATTACATGTCAAACAATGAACCACAGAAGGTGATTCAAAATAAAAAAATAAATACAGTAAGAAAAATTGTAAATTAAAACTAGCATGTATACAAACTTCTCACAATTGGTACTCATTTTCATTGTTAATTTAAAAGGGTCGCCTTTGCATCATTAATAGCACGTAGAAGGATTTTATTGGAGTGGAAATCACAGTTTGGCAGTGTTTTTCAACCACTGTGCCGCGGAATACAGTCTGGTGTGCCGTGGGAGATTATGTCATTTCACCTAATTGGGTTGAAAATATTTTTGGCACACAAGCAATTATAATCCGTAAATAATGTGGCATAAAAGTGTAATAAAAGAGCAAACAGGTGAAATGTAACAAAAAAAGTTGCAATGTTGACGCTAACAACACAAAGTTGCCATGCAGAATGTTTTTTTTCTTTAAAACTGTCATTGATCAAAAAATAATAACGCATCAAAATCAATGTTGTTGTGAATTATTGACATATTTAAGGCTCCGATTATTTTACATCAAATATTCCACTTTGAAATATTTTGGGGAAAATATTGCATATTTTGTGTTTTTGCCATACAAACAGGGTTTTGACACAAAAAAAAAAGAGCATGAAACAAACAAAAAAAATATGAACAAATATATAATCGACAGATTTGAAGTTGATCTGAAGACTTAAGCGTTGAAAGTAAAAAAATAAAACATTTTTTAAAAAAAGACTTATTTTTAACACATTTATGAGTGGGACCCTTTCAGATCCCCCAAAATGTTGTGAGACATTTAAAAAAAAACCTTATTGCTTAAAATTTAAAAAAAAATTCAAAATCAATGACGCTATGAATTATTGACATATTTAATGCTTGTTGACTTAGAGGAACATTTTTTTTTTAAATACTTATTTTTAACACATTTATGAGTGGACCCTTTCAGATCCCCCCAAAATTGTGTGAGACATTTAAAAAAACAACATTATTGCTTAAAAAAAAAATTCAAAATTCAAAATCAATGGCGCTATGAATTTTTGACATATTTAATGCTCTGATTATTTTTACATCAAATATTCCACTTTGAAATATTTTGGGGAAAATATTGCATATTTTGTGTTTTTGCCATACAAACAGGGTTTTGACAAAAAAAAAAAAAAAAAGAGCATGAAACAAACAAAAAAACATGAACAATTTTATAATCGACAGATTTGAAGTTAATCTAGAGACATAAGCGTTGAAAGTAAAAAAATAAAACATTTTTAAAAAAGACTTATTTTTAACATATTTATGAGTGGGACCCTTTCAGATCCCCCAAAATGTTGTGAGACATTTAAAAAAAACGTTATTGCTTAAAACATTTTTAAAAATTCAAAATCAATGCCGCTATGAATTATTGACATATTTAATGCTCGTTGACTTAGAGGAAAAAATGTTTAAAAAAATACTTATTTTTAACACATTTATGAGTGGACCCTTTCAGATCCACCCAAAATTTTGTGACACATTTAAAAAAACAAACTTTATTGCTTAAAAAAAATTCAAAATTCAAAATCAATGGCGCTATGAATTTTTGACATATTTAATGCTCCGATTATTTTACATCAAATATTCCACTTTGAAATAATTTGAGGCAAATATTGCATATTTTGTGTCTTTGCCATAAAAACGGGGTTTTGACAAAAAATAGCATTAAACAAACAAAAAAACATTAAAAAAAACAAACATTAAAAACCTATAATCGACAGATTTGAAGTTGACTTAGAGGAAAACATTTTTTTTTAAATACTTATTTTTAACACATTTATGAGTGGACCCTTTCAGATCCCCCCAAAATTTTGTGAGACATTTAAAAAAAACAACTTTATTGCTTAATTTTTTTTTTTAATTTCAAAATCAATGCCGCTATGAATTATTGATATATTTAATGCTCCGATTATTTTACAACAAATATTCCACTTTGAAATATTTTGAGGCAAATATTGCATATTTTGTGTCTTTGCCATAAAAACGGGGTTTTGACAAAAAATAGCATGAAACAAACAAAAAAACATTTAAAAAAAACAAAAAACATTAAAAACCTATAATCGACAGATTTGAAGTTGACTTAGAGGAAAACATTTTTTTTTTAAAATACTTATTTTTAACACATTTATGAGTGGGACCCTTTCAGATCCCCCAAAAATTTTGTGAGACATTTAAAAAAAAACGGGCAGCACGGTGGAAGAGGGGTTAGTGCATCTGCCTCGCAATACGAAGGTCCTGAGTAGTCTTGGGTTCAATCCCGGGCTCGGGATCTTTCTGTGTGGAGTTTGCATGTTCTCCCCGTGACTGCGTGGGTTCCCTCCGGGTACTCCGGCTTCCTCCCACCTCCAAAGACATGCACCTGGGGATAGGTTGATTGGCAACACCAAATTGGCCCTAGTGTGTGGATGTGAGTGTGAATGTTGTCTGTCTATCTGTGTTGGCCCTGCGATGAGGTGGCGACTTGTCCAGGGTGTACCCCGCCTTCCGCCCAATTGTAGCTGAGATAGGCTCCAGCGCCCACCGCGACCCCAAAGGGAATAAGCGGTAGAAAATGGATGGATGGATGGATTTAAAAAAAACGTTATTGCTTAAAAAATTGTAAAAAATTCAAAATCAATGCCGCTATCAATCATTGACATATTTAATGCTCCGATTATTTTACATCAAATATTCCACTTTGAAATATTTTGGGGCAAATATTGCAGATTTTGTGTCTTTGCCATACAAACAGGGTTTTGACAAAAAATAGCATGAAACAAACAAAAAAACATTTAAAAAAAAACATTAAAAACCTATAATCGACAGATTTGAAGTTGACTCAGAGGAACACATTTTTAAAAAATTCTTATTTTTAACACATTTATGAGTGGGACCCTTTTGGATCTCCAAAAAATTGTCATACTTACTGGCACACAAGTAACTATAATCCGTAAATAATGTGGCAGAGTAACCATGTAATACTTGTCCATATCAGTAGGTGGCAGCAAGTAGCTAATTGCTTTGTAGATGTCGGGAACACGTCGTGTCATGATCACAATATGCAGACGACAGCGGGAGGCAGCGTGCAGGTAAAAAGGTATCTTATGTTTAAACCAAAAATAAAGCTATGAAAAGGCATTGAAGCTGAGGCATGGCTATGAAAAACCAAACAAACTGAACTGGCTGCGAAGTAAACAAACCACAAAATGCTGGACGACAGCAAAGACTTACAGTATGTGGAGCGGTGACGGCGTCCACAAAGTACATCTACACATGACATGACAATCAACAATGTCCTCACAAAGAAGGAAAGCGTCCGCACAATTTAAATAGTCTGGATTGCGAAAACAAAGCAGGAGTGGAGAATAGCGCTCAAGGAAGACATGAAACTGCTACAGGAAGATACCAACAAAACAGGAAAAAACACCAAAATAGGAGCGCAAGACAAGGACTAAAACACTACGCACAGGAAAACAGCAAAAAAATCAAATTTACCGGTCCATCTAAGTTCCCATCTTCACCTATGGTCATGAGCTTTGGGTTATGATCGAAAGGACAAGATCACGGGTACAAGCGGCCGAAATTAGTTTCCTCCGCCGGGTGGCGGGGCTCTCCTTTAGAGATAGGGTGAGAAGCTCTGTCACCCGGGGGGAGCTCAAAGTAAAGCCGCTGCTCCTACACATGGAGAGGAGCCAGATGAGGTGGTTCGGGCATCTGGTCAGGATGCCACCCAAACGCCTCCCTCGGGAGGTGTTATGGGCACATCCGACCGGCAGGAGGTCACGGGGAAGACCCAGGACACGTTGGAAAGACTATGTTTCCCAGCTGGCCCGGGAGGAGCTGGACGAAGTGGCTGGGGAGAGGGAAATCTGGGCTTCTCTGCTTAGGCTGCCACCCCTGCGACCCGACCTCGGATAAGCGGAAGAAGATGGAAGAAAGGATGGGTTTACAATTATCAATCAAATCCTGGAGGATGACTGAGAGAACAGAAGCCCTTAAATTGATATATTTGTAAAAAAAAAAACACATTTAAAGTGATTTAAGTAGCCCTTTTTGTCTTTTCATATTTTTCATTATTATTTAATACTCTCTGTATTTGCTTTTGTTTTCTTTCCTTGACATGTTTCCCTGATGTTGAAAGTGCCTAGACTTTTGTGTGTGCACTATAAATGTATGTTTGTTGTTTACTTAAAAAATTAAAATTTAAAAATAAATACAAATAAGAAACTTTATAGACGTGAAGTCGTTGCTCAAAACTATCAAAAGTTGTCATTTTAATAGAACGCGTATAGTTGGTAATATATTAAGAACCCACGTTACAATATATTGTATAATAGTATCAACGCACAACTTACGAGTAAAGATTAATTCTAAAAGATAGGATTGGGCAAAATAATTAGCATTAGCTACTTCCTAATTAGCATGACGTCTTAACAACACACATTCTCATTGGTCAGATAACCAAAAAGCCGCAATGCTATTGGTCGTGACGTCAGACACCCGGAAAACGTTTTTCGCTGCAAGCTTTATAGACGTGAAGCTCAAAACTATTAAAAGTTGTCCTTTTAATAGAACGCGTATAGTTGATAATACATTAAGAACCCGCGTTACAATATATTGTATAATAGTACACACGCATAATCTACGTGTAACGATTAATTCTAAAAGATAGGCTAGGGCAAAAACATTAGCTACTTCCTAACTAGCATGACGTATTAACAACACACACTCTCATTGGCCAGAAAACAAAGAAGCCGCAATGCTATTGGTCGTGACGTCAAACACCCGGAAGAAGTTATTCGCTTCTGCTTTGTCGCCGTGAAGCTCAACACTATCAAAACCCGTGTGTCATTTTCCACGTTCTTACTCTTTTTTTTCTCTTCACTTATCCCCGTGTCGTCGGGCGGCGATTGCAGCTCCTCTTTCTGTGCCTCGGTCGGTGACTCCGCATTGTCGGACATTTTAGGCTACGACTGCGTGTGACCTGAAAGCAGAAAGGGGCGTTCGCGTCTGGCCACTACGCTGATTGGCTTGCAGAAACGTCAATCGTTTAAACGCTTTAATCCCATTGGCTGTTTAGCAATTTGGGGCGTGGTTTATAAAACTGCTTGAACTTCCGCCTTCTTGCTTCTTTCTTTGTTTACTTGCTCTTTGGTTAGTTAAGTGCGACCTTAGCCGTGTCCTCATATGCAAGTAAACTCATGTTTGTTCTCTTTAAACACAGGAGAAGCCACATGGTAGCAGTTTAAGAGTGCAGTGAAACTTCTCACCCACTGACACACAGGACAGCAACAGTAAGTCACCCTGCACTATTACTCATTAGTATATCCATCCATTTCCTACCGCTTATTCCCTTCGGGGTCGCGGGGGCGCTGGAGCCTATCTCAGCTACAATCGGGCGGAAGGCGGGGTACACCCTGGACAAGTCGCCACCTCATCGTATATGTGCATTATTATTAGAATTGTATTATCTCACGTGCAAAATGTCGTTACATGGCAAAAGCTTTAAGTCCCCTATATGTATATATATATATATATATATATATATATATATATATACAAACCCCGTTTCCATATGAGTTGGGAAATTGTGTTAGATGTAAATATAAACGGAATATAATGATTTGCAAATCATTTTCAACCCATATTCAGTTGAATATGCTACAAAGACAACATATTTGATGTTCAAACTGATAAAAAAAATTTTTTTTGCAAATAATCATTAACTTTAGAATTTGATGCCAGCAACACGTGACAAAGAAGTTGGGAAAGGTGGCAATAAATACTGATAAAGTTGAGGAATGCTCATCAAACACTTATTTGGAACATCCCACAGGTGAACGGGGAAATTGGGAACAGGTGGGTGCCATGATTGGGTATAAAAGTAGATTCCATGAAATGCTCAGTCATTCACAAACAAGGATGGGGCGAGGGTCACCACTTTGTCAACAAATGCATGAGCAAATTGTTGAACAGTTTAAGAAAAACCTTTCTCAACCAGCTATTGCAAGGAATTTAGGGATTTCACCATCTAGGCTCCGTAATATCATCAAAGGGTTCAGAGAATCTAGAGAAATCACTGCACATAAGCAGCTAAGCCCGTGACCTTCGATCCCTCGGGCTGTGCTGCATCAACAAGCGACATCAGTGTGTAAAGGATATCACCACATGGGCTCAGGAACACTTCAGAAACCCACTGTCAGTAACTACAGTTGGTCGCTACATCTGTAAGTGTAAGTTAAAACTCTCCTATGCAAGGCGAAAGCCGTTTATCAACAACACCCAGAAACGCCGTCAGCTTCGCTGGGCCTGAGCTCATCTAAGATGGACTGATACAAAGTGGACGAGTCCACATTTTAAATTGTTTTTGGAAACTGTGGACGTCGTGTCCTACGGACCAAAGAGGAAAAGAACCATCCGGATTGTTATAGGCGCAAAGTGTAAAAGCCAGCATTTGTGATGGTATGGGGGTGTATTAGTGCCCAAGACATGGGTAACTTACACATCTGTGAAGGCACCATTAATGCTGAAAGGTTTTGGAGCAACATATGTTGCCATCCAAGCAACGTTACCATGGACGCCCCTGCTTATTTCAGCAAGACAATGCCAAGCCACGTCTTAAATCAACGTGGCTTCATAGTAAAAGAGTGCGGGTACTAGACTGGCCTGCCTGGAGTCCAGACATTGAAAATGTGTGGCGCATTATGAAGCCTAAAATAGCACAACGGAGACCCTCGGACTGTTGAACAACTTAAGCTGTACATCAAGCAAGAATGAGAAAGAATTGTCCACCTGAGAAGCTTCAAAAATGTGTCTCCTCAGTTCCCAAACGTTTACTGAGTGTTGTTAAAAGGAAAGGCCATGTAACACAGTGGTGAACATGCCCTTTCCCAACTACTTTGGCACGTGTTGCAGCCATGAAATTCTAAGTTAATTATTATTTGCAACATCAAATATCTTGTCTTTGTAGCATATTCAACTGAATATGGGTTGAAAATGATTTGCAAATCATTGTATTCCGTTTATATTTACATCTAACACAATTTCCCAACTCATATGGAAACGGGGTTTGTATAATATTGTATATATCATGTAAAAAAACCTGTTAATACTTGCAGTGGCAGGCGTGGGCAGACTGTCCAGCAAGGACGCGGTGCTCCTTCTGTGCGACATGCAGGAAAAGTTCCGGCCCAACATCTTCCAGTTCACCAACATCGTCAGCAACGCGGCCAGGTTGCTTCAGGTGGCAAACGCCCGTCCTCCGTCCCCTCTGGAACCAGCAGAAACACCCCCTCTTGCCCCCCACAGGCCAGTCGGGTTCTGGACATCCCCGCCATCCTGACGGAGCAGTACCCCAAAGGTTTGGGACCCACGGTGCCGGAGCTGGGGGCCGGGGATCTGAAGCCGCACGCCAAAACATCCTTCACCATGATGAGCGAGGACGTGGTCGGGGAGCTGCAGGCCGTGGGGAACCCCAAACAAGCCATCCTCTGCGGGATCGAGGCGCACGCTTGCATCGCGGTAACACCCCGAGGAATCATTTAATGAGTAACTTTGACCTCCTGGCTGACCTTTGCCCTCTGATGTCAGTGCACGACCTTCGACCTGCTGGAAAAGGGAATGGAGGTCCACATCGTGGCTGATGCCGTGTCATCGCGCAGGTACGTGCCATGTGTGCATCCAGGGGGAAGTGCGGCCGGGGGGCCATTTTTTTCGCACATTCTAGAAATATTATTGAAAAACAAACATAAAAAGTGTAATTTAGAGAAAACAGGTGAAAAGTAAAGGAAAAAAGTTGACGCTAATAACACAAAGTTGCCATGCAGGCTCTTTTTCTTTCTTTAAAACTGTCATTGATCAAAAAATAATAATGCATCAAAATCTATGTTGTTATGAATTATTGACATATTTAAGGCTCCAATTATTTTACATCAAATATTCCACTTTGAAATATCATTTGGGGAAAATATTGCATATTTTGTGTTTTTGCCATAACAAACAAAAAAACATTTAAAAAAAACAATTATATATTTTTTTATAATCGACAGATCTGAAGTTGACCTACAGACTTAAGCGTTGAAAGAAAAGAAAATACAATAAAATCACTTATTTCTTAACACTTATGAGTGAGACCCTTTTGGATCCCCAATCATTTTAGTAAGACTTAAAAAAAACAACCTAATTGCCTAAAAAATAATAATGAATCAAAATCAATGATGTTATGAATTATTGACATATTTAAGGCTCCAATTACTTCTCATAAATATTCCATTTTGACATTTAAGGGGTAAAATATTGCATATTTTGTGTTTTAGCTATTTAAAAACAAGGTTTTGACAAAAAGGGCATAAAACATATGAATTCTTATCAACAGACCTAAAGTTGATCTAAAGGTTTAAGCGTGGAATGAAAAAAGTATATATATATATATATATATATATATATATATATATATATAAATGATAAATGGGTTGTACTTGTATAGCGCTTTTCTACCTTCAAGGTACTCAAAGCGCTTTGACACTACTTCCACATTTATCCATTCACACACACATTCACACACTGATGGAGGGAGCTGCCATGCAAGGCGCTAACCAGCACCCATCAGGAGCAAGAATGAAGTGTCTTGCTCAGGACACAACGGACATGACGAGGTTGGTACTAGGTGGGGATTGAACCAGGGACCCTCGGGTCGCGCACGGCCATTCTTCCACTGCGCCACGCCGTCCCCAATTGCAATATTTTCCCCATATATATATATATGGGGAAAATATTGCAATTTTTGTGTTTTTGCCATAACAGGGTTTTAACAAACAAAAAAACATTTTAAAATAATTCTTATTTTTCATAATCGACAGATCTGAAGTTGACCTCGAGACTTAAGCGTTGAAAGTAAAAAAAAAACAAAACAATAAAATCACTTATTTTTTAACACTTATGGGTGGGACCCTTTTGGATCCCCAAGAATTTTAGTGAGACTTAAAAAAAAAACTTAATTGCCTAAAAAATAACAATGATGTTATGAATTATTGACATATTTAAGGCTCCAATTACTTCTCATAAATATTAAATTTTTACATTTTTGGGGGTAAAATATTCATATTTTGTGTTTTTGCCATAACAAACAAAAAAACATTTAAAAAAAACAATTATATATTTTTTTTATAATCGACAGATCTGAAGTTGACCTCAGATCCTTTTAAGCGTTGAAAGAAAAGAAAATACAATAAAATCACTTATTTTTTAACACTTATGAGTGGGACCCTTTTGGATCCCCAATCATTTTAGTGAGACTTAAAAAAAACAACCTAATTGCCTAAAAAATAATAATGAATCAAAATCAATGATGTTATGAATTATTGACATATTTAAGGCTCCAATTACTTCTCATAAATATTCCATTTTGACATTTAAGGGGTAAAATATTGCATATTTTGTGTTTTAGCTATTTAAAAACAAGGTTTTGACAAAAAGGGTATAAAACATAAGACATTTTTTGGGGGGAATTCATATCAACAGACCTAAAGTTGATCTAAAGATTTAAGCGTGGAATGAAAAAAAAAAGTATATATATATATATATATAT
Source organism: Nerophis lumbriciformis (assembly GCF_033978685.3). Taxonomy (NCBI): domain Eukaryota; kingdom Metazoa; phylum Chordata; class Actinopteri; order Syngnathiformes; family Syngnathidae; genus Nerophis; species Nerophis lumbriciformis. Next base: position 55,008,668 of record NC_084551.2, on the reverse strand, counting down.
ATATATATATATATATATACAATTGCAATATTTTCCCCATATATACATATATGGGGAAAATATTGCAATTTTTGTGTTTTTGCCATAACAAAAGGGTTTTAACAAACAAAAAGCATTTTTAAAAAATTCTTATTTCTTTATAATCGACAGATCTGAAGTTGACCTCGAGACTTAAGCGTTGAAAGTTAAAAAAAAATAAATACAATAAAATCACTTATTTTTTAACACTTATGAGTGGGACTCTTTTGGATCCCCAAGAATTTTAGTGAGACTTAAAAAAACAACCTAATTGCCTAAAAAATAATAATGAATCAAAATCAATGATGTTATGAATTATTGACATATTTAAGGCTCCAATTACTTCACATAAATATTCCATTTTGACATTTTAGGGGTAAAATATTGCATATTTTGTGTTTTAGCTATTTAAAAACAAGGTTTTGACAAAAAGGGCATAAAACATAAGACATTTTTGGGGGGGGATTCATATCAACAGACCTAAAGTTGATCTAAAGATTTAAGCGTGGAATGAAAAAAAAAGTATATATATATATATATATATATACACACACACAATTGCAATATTTTCCCCATATATATATATATATATATATATGGGGAAAATATTGCAATGTTTGTGTTTTTGCCATAACAACAGGGTTTTAACAAACAAAAAAACATTTTTTTTAATTTTTTATTTTTTATAATCAATAGATCTGAAGTTGACCTCGAGACTTAAGCGTTGAAAGTTAAAAAAAATAAATACAATAAAATCACTTATTTTTTAACACTTATGGGAGGGACCCTTTTGGATCCCCAAGAATTTTAGTGAGACTTAAAAAAAAAACTTAATTGCCTAAAAAATAACAATGATGTTATGAATTATTGACATATTTAAGGCTCCAATTACTTCTCATAAATATTAAATTTTTACATTTTTGGGGGTAAAATATTCATATTTTGTGTTTTTGCCATAACAAACAAAAAAACATTTAAAAAAAACAATTATATATTTTTTTTATAATCGACAGATCTGAAGTTGACCTCAGATCCTTTTAAGCGTTGAAAGAAAAGAAAATACAATAAAATCACTTATTTTTTAACACTTATGAGTGGGACCCTTTTGGATCCCCAATCATTTTAGTGAGACTTAAAAAAAACAACCTAATTGCCTAAAAAATAATAATGAATCAAAATCAATGATGTTATGAATTATTGACATATTTAAGGCTCCAATTACTTCTCATAAATATTCCATTTTGACATTTAAGGGGTAAAATATTGCATATTTTGTGTTTTAGCTATTTAAAAACAAGGTTTTGACAAAAAGGGTATAAAACATAAGACATTTTTTGGGGGGAATTCATATCAACAGACCTAAAGTTGATCTAAAGATTTAAGCGTGGAATGAAAAAAAAAAGTATATATATATATATATATATATATATATACAATTGCAATATTTTCCCCATATATACATATATGGGGAAAATATTGCAATTTTTGTGTTTTTGCCATAACAAAAGGGTTTTAACAAACAAAAAGCATTTTTAAAAAATTCTTATTTCTTTATAATCGACAGATCTGAAGTTGACCTCGAGACTTAAGCGTTGAAAGTTAAAAAAAAATAAATACAATAAAATCACTTATTTTTTAACACTTATGAGTGGGACTCTTTTGGATCCCCAAGAATTTTAGTGAGACTTAAAAAAACAACCTAATTGCCTAAAAAATAATAATGAATCAAAATCAATGATGTTATGAATTATTGACATATTTAAGGCTCCAATTACTTCACATAAATATTCCATTTTGACATTTTAGGGGTAAAATATTGCATATTTTGTGTTTTAGCTATTTAAAAACAAGGTTTTGACAAAAAGGGCATAAAACATAAGACATTTTTGGGGGGGGATTCATATCAACAGACCTAAAGTTGATCTAAAGATTTAAGCGTGGAATGAAAAAAAAAGTATATATATATATATATATATATATATACACACACACAATTGCAATATTTTCCCCATATATATATATATATATATATATATGGGGAAAATATTGCAATGTTTGTGTTTTTGCCATAACAACAGGGTTTTAACAAACAAAAAAACATTTTTTTTAATTTTTTATTTTTTATAATCAATAGATCTGAAGTTGACCTCGAGACTTAAGCGTTGAAAGTTAAAAAAAATAAATACAATAAAATCACTTATTTTTTAACACTTATGGGAGGGACCCTTTTGGATCCCCAAGAATTTTAGTGAGACTTAAAAAAAAAACTTAATTGCCTAAAAAATAACAATGATGTTATGAATTATTGACATATTTAAGGCTCCAATTACTTCTCATAAATATTAAATTTTTACATTTTTGGGGGTAAAATATTCATATTTTGTGTTTTTGCCATAACAAACAAAAAAACATTTAAAAAAAACAATTATATATTTTTTTTATAATCGACAGATCTGAAGTTGACCTCAGATCCTTTTAAGCGTTGAAAGAAAAGAAAATACAATAAAATCACTTATTTTTTAACACTTATGAGTGGGACCCTTTTGGATCCCCAATCATTTTAGTGAGACTTAAAAAAAACAACCTAATTGCCTAAAAAATAATAATGAATCAAAATCAATGATGTTATGAATTATTGACATATTTAAGGCTCCAATTACTTCTCATAAATATTCCATTTTGACATTTAAGGGGTAAAATATTGCATATTTTGTGTTTTAGCTATTTAAAAACAAGGTTTTGACAAAAAGGGTATAAAACATAAGACATTTTTTGGGGGGAATTCATATCAACAGACCTAAAGTTGATCTAAAGATTTAAGCGTGGAATGAAAAAAAAAAGTATATATATATATATATATATATATATATATATATATATATATATATATACAATTGCAATATTTTCCCCATATATACATATATGGGGAAAATATTGCAATTTTTGTGTTTTTGCCATAACAAAAGGGTTTTAACAAACAAAAAGCATTTTTAAAAAATTCTTATTTCTTTATAATCGACAGATCTGAAGTTGACCTCGAGACTTAAGCGTTGAAAGTTTAAAAAAAAAAAATACAATAAAATCACTTATTTTTTAACACTTATGAGTGGGACTCTTTTGGATCCCCAAGAATTTTAGTGAGACTTAAAAAAACAACCTAATTGCCTAAAAAATAATAATGAATCAAAATCAATGATGTTATGAATTATTGACATATTTAAGGCTCCAATTACTTCACATAAATATTCCATTTTGACATTTTAGGGGTAAAATATTGCATATTTTGTGTTTTAGCTATTTAAAAACAAGGTTTTGACAAAAAGGGCATAAAACATAAGACATTTTTGGGGGGGGATTCATATCAACAGACCTAAAGTTGATCTAAAGATTTAAGCGTGGAATGAAAAAAAAAGTATATATATATATATATATATATATATACACACACACAATTGCAATATTTTCCCCATATATATATATATATATATATATGGGGAAAATATTGCAATGTTTGTGTTTTTGCCATAACAACAGGGTTTTAACAAACAAAAAAACATTTTTTTTAATTTTTTATTTTTTATAATCAATAGATCTGAAGTTGACCTCGAGACTTAAGCGTTGAAAGTTAAAAAAAATAAATACAATAAAATCACTTATTTTTTAACACTTATGGGAGGGACCCTTTTGGATCCCCAAGAATTTTAGTGAGACTTAAAAAAAAAACTAATTGCCTAAAAAATAACAATGATGTTATGAATTATTGACATATTTAAGGCTCCAATTACTTCTCATAAATATTAAATTTTTACATTTTTGGGGGTAAAATATTGCATATTTTGTGTTTTAGCTATTTAAAAACAAGGTTTTGACAAAAAGGGCATAAAACATAAGACATTTTTTGGGGAATTTATATCAACAGACCTAAAGTTGATCTAAAGATTTAAGCGTGGAATGAAAAAAAAATTATGTATATATAGGACTGTCTCAGAAAATTAGAATATTGTGATAAAGTTCTTTATTTTCTGTAATGCAATTAAAAAAAAAAAAAAAAAAAAAAAAAGTCATACATTCTGGATTCATTACACATCAACTGAAATATTGCAAGCCTTTTATTATTTTAATATTGCTGATTATGGCATACAGCTTAAGAAAACTCAAAAATCCTATCTCAAAAAATTTGAATATTTCCTCAGACCAAGTAAAAAAAAAAGATTTATAACAGCAAAACAAAATCAAACATTTGAAAATGTCAATTAATGCACTCAGTACTTGGTTGGGAATCCTTTTGCACGGATTACTGCATCAATGCGGCGTGACATGGAGGCAATCAGCCTGTGGCATTGCTGAGGTGTTATGGATGCTTCAATAGCGGCCTTTAGCTCATTTGCATTATTGGGTCTGGTGTCTTTCAGCTTCTTCTTCACAATACCCCACAAATTCTCTATGGGGTTCAGGCAGGCCAATGGAGGACAGTAATGCCATGGTCAGTACGCCAGTTACTGGTGGTTTTAGCACTGTGGGAAGGTGCCAGATCATGCTGGAAAATGAAATCATCATCTCCATAGAGCTTTTCAACAGATGGAAGCATGTAGTGCTCTAAAATCTCTAGAAGCGTCTGACTTGGGCTATGGAAAAGAAGCACTGGACAGTTGCAGAGTGGTCCAGAGTCCTGTTTTGGACTTCAAGGCGCTAGAGTCTGGAGGAAGGCTGGAGAGGAGCAAAATCCAAGTTGCTTGAAATCCAGTGTGAAGTTCCCATAGTCAGCAATGGTTTGGGGAGCCATGTCAGCTGCTGGTGTTGGTCCACTGTGTTTCATCAAGTCCAGAGTCAACGCAGCTGTGTACCAAGAGATTGCATGCATAAAGACACCAGACCCAATAATGCAAATGAGCTAAAGGCATCCATAACACCTCAGCAATGCCATAGGCTGATTGCCTCCATGCCACGCCGCATTGATGCAGTAATCCGTGCAAAAGGATTCCCAACCAAGTACTTTTTTTTTACTTGGTCTGAGGAAATATTCTAATTTTTTGAGATGGGATTTTTGAGTTTTCTTAAGCTGTATGCCATAATCAGCAATATTAAAATAATAAAAGGCTTGCAATATTTAAGTTAATGTGTAATTAATCCAGAATGTATGACATTTTTGTTTTTTTAAATTGCATTACAGAAAATAAAGAACTATCACAATATTAAAATTTTCTGAGACAGTGTATATATATATATATATATATATATATATATATATATATATATATATATATATATATATATATATATATATTATAATTTTTTTATTGTTAAAACCCTGTTATGGCAAAAACACTATATATATTTATTTATTTATATATATATATATATATATATATATATATATATATATATATATATATAATAATGATGTATTATTTAACATTTGTATGACTGAGGCCCTTGCGGGTCCCAGGGACCAAACTTGAAGGAAGCTTTAAAAGATAAAAAATATATATATATTGGTTTTGAAAAATAAAACTATTAAAATGACCTACACATGCTGGGATGTTTTAGTCAGTTGTCTTCACCCCCCACAGCCAGACAGACCGCCTGTTCGCGCTGTCCCGCCTGAGGCAGAGCGGCGCTTTCCTCACCACCACCGAGGCCGTCCTGCTGCAGCTGGTCCAGGACGCACGACACCCCAACTTTAAGGAGGTGTGCTCTTTTGCGGCCACTACATTAGGAACATCAGCTATTATTTTAATCCATGAACTTTATCTCACGTTGATTAATAACATTTTTTAAATGATTGGTTTCCCCCATGTTCTTAATTTAATTTAATTTTATATTATTTTATCTTATTTTATTAATTTTATTTAATTAACGTTATTAAATGCTAACAGGTATCATTCGTTAAGCAACAAAATATTTGATGCTGAGGTGTATACCTGCAAAATGAGCAAAAAAACTAGTATGCTAAAATGCTAACTGTAACATACATCAAGTACCAAAACGCTGGAGTGTATACCTGCAAAATGCGCTAAAAAGCTGGCATGCTAACATTAGCAAGCTAACCGTTATCATTCGTTAAGCAACCAAATAGTGTATACCTGCAAAATGCGCAAAAAAGCTAGCATGCTTACAGGTATGATTCGTTAAGCAACACAATAGTGTATACCTGCAAAATGCGCAAAAAAAGAAGTTAGCATGCTAACAGGTATCATTCGTTAAGCAACAAAATAGTGTATACCTGCAATATGCGCAAAAATAAAGCTAGCATGCTAACAGGTATCATTCGTTAAGCAACCAAATAGTGTATACCTGCAAAATGCGCAAAAAAGCTAGCATGTTAACATTAGCATGCTTACAGGTATGATTCGTTAAGCAACAAAATAGTGTATACCTGCAAAATGCGCAAAACAGTTAGCATGCTAACAGGTATCATTCGTTAAGCAAGGAAATAGTGTATACCTGCAAAACGCGAAAAAAAAAGCTAGCATGCTAACAGGTATCATTCGTTAAGCAGCAAAATAGTGTATACCTGCAAAACGTGCAAAAAAAGCTAGCATGCTAACAGGTATCATTCGTTAAGCAACAAAATAGTGTATACCGGCAAAAAAGCTAGCATGCTAACAGGTATCATCCGTTAAGCAACAAAACAGTGTATACCGGTACCTGCAAAATGCGCAAAAAAAAAAAGCTAGCATGCTAACAGGTATCATTCGTTAAGCTACAAAATAGTGTATACCTGCAACATGCGCAAAAAAAAGGTAGCTTGCTAACAGGTATCATTCGTTAAGCTACAAAATAGTGTATACCTGCAACATGCGCAAAAAAAAGCCAGCATGCTTACATTAGCATGCTAACAGGTATCATTCGTTAAGCAATAAAATAGTGTATACCTTCAAAATGCGCAAAAAAAAGCTAGCATGCTAACAGGTATCATTCGTTAAGCAACCAAATGGTGTATACCTGCAATATGCGCAAAAAATACAGCTAGCATGCTAACATTAGCATGCTAACAGGTATCATTCGTTAAGCAACCAAATAGTGTATAACTGCAAAATGCGCAAATAAAAGCTAGCATGCTAACATTAGAATGCTAACAGGTATCATTCGTTAAGCAACAAAATAGTGTATACCTGCAAAATGCACAAAAAAAAAAGCTATCATGCTAACAGGTATCATTCGTTAAGCAACAAAATAAAGTATACCTGCAAAATGCACAAACAAAAGCTAGCATGCTAACAGGTATCATTCGTTAAGCAACAAAATAGTGTATACCTGCAAAATGCGCAAAAAAAAAAAGCTAGCATGCTAACAGGTATCATTCGTTAAGCAACAAAATAGTGTATACCTGCAAAATGCGGGGGGGAAAAGCTAGCATGCTAACATTAGCATGCTAACGATGGCGGGGCTGTAAAAATGGAAAGTTTAGATCCGCCCCTGGTGTACCTAATGTTATGGCCCAAGGTTGTTGTTTGAGCCACTTTAACAACGTGTGTACTTCTTCAGATTCAGACGCTCATGATGCAGCCGTCCCCCGACACCGGCCTGCTGGCCTTCTTCAGCGCCCTCTAGGAAGACCTCCCTGCAGGACTGGGTCTCCCTGCAGGACTAGGTCTCCAAAGTCCTCAAGCAATAAAGACATACTCAAATTTCCCGCCTGTGTGTGTGTGTGTGGGGGGGAGAGGCTGGACTACCAGCTGACAGGGGCGGTACTCACAGCGATGATGTCATCAGGGGGGGAGGAGCCTCTGACGTCATCGGTGCACAGGCACGACGGGCGGGGAAGGAAAAGGAAGCTCTGCCGATGAGGACTGCCCGGAGCAAAAGTTAGCAAAGTTTGTGTGCGTGGAGGCCCAGAAGAGGATCGGAATGCAGGGGAGGAAGACCTGAAGGTGAGGGGGAGAGGAAGGGGGCCGTGAGGTGAGGAGTGGGATTAGTCCTGCTTAGACGGGCGTCTGATGTTCACACTTTTTAAGGCCTTCGCCCTCTTTGGACGTAAACATGACAGCAAACCTTTTTGCACTGAGGGCCACACGCTGCTAAATGTAAGCATTTGCTTCAAAAGTAATTCAATATTAATTATAAATATTGTGGCCCTCCTCAGTGTTGGTCAACACTAAAGCCCCCGGGGACCCAAAAGGGTCTCAGTCATTTAAGTGTTAAAAATAAGATATATTTTATTTTCTATAGGCCAACTTCAGATTTATCCAATGACATAAAGTTGACATTTTTTTTAATGGTTTTTATGTCAAAGAAACATGTTTTTTATCAAAAAGACAAACTATGCATTATTTCCCCTCCCAAAAAAGGGTTGAAAGTCAAATATTTGAGTAAAGTAATTGAAATGGATCACTATTTCATAACATTGATTTTAATTTATTATTATTATTATTTGAAAAATGGCGGTTTAAATAGTTTAAAGCTGTATAATAGACTGTATATGTTATTCACATGTGAATAACATATACAGTCTATTATACAGCATTATTCACATGTAAATAATGCTGTATAATAGACTGTATTTATGTTATTCACATGTGATTAATGCTGTATAATAGACTTTATAATATTCACATGTGAATAATACTGTATAACAGACTGTGTTTATATTATTAACTTGTGAATAATGCTGTATAATAGACTGTATTTATACTATTCACATGTGAATAATGCTGTATAAAAGACTATTTTTCACATGTGAATAATGCCGTTTAATAGACTATATTATTCACATGTGAATAATGCTGTATAATAGACTGTATTTATATTATTCACTTGTGAATAATGCTGTATACTAGACTGTATTTATATTTTTCACATGTGAATAATGCTGTATAATAAACTGTATTTATATTATTCACATGTGAATAATGCTGTATAATAGACTGTATTTATGTTATTCACATGTGAATAATGCTGTATAATAGACTGTATTTATGTTATTCACATGTGAATAATGCTGTATAATAGACGGTATTTGTTATTTACATGTGAATAATACTGTAAAATATACTGTATATATGTTATTCACATGTGAATAATGCGGCATAATAGACTATATTATTCACATGTGAATAATGATGTATAATAGACTGTATTTATATTATTCCCATGTGATAATGCTGTATTATAGACTGTTATTCACATGTGAATAATGCTGTATAATAGACTGTATTATTCACATGTGACAATGCTGTATAATAGACTGTATTTATATTATTCACTTGTGAATAATGCTGTATACTGGACTGTATTTATATTATTCACATGTGAATAATGCTGTATAATAGACTATATTATTCACATGTGAATAATGCTGTATAATAGACTGTATTTATATTATTCACTTGTGAATAATGCTGTATACTAGACTGTATTTATATTATTCACATGTGAATAATGCTGTATAATAGACTATATTATTCACATGTGAATAATGCTGTATAATAAACGGTATTTATATTATTCACATGTGAATAATGCTGTATAATAGACTATATTATTCACATGTGACAATGCTGTATAATAGACTGTATTTATATTATTCACATGTGAATATAACAGTATAATAGACTGTATTTGTTATTCACATGTGAATAATACTGTATAATATACTGTATTTATGTTATTCACATGTGAATAATGCTGTATAATAGACTATATTATTCACATGTGAATAATGCTGTATAATAGACTATTTATATTATTCACATGTGAATAATGCTGTATTATAGACTATGTTATTCACATGTGAATAATGCTGTATAATAGACTGTATTTATATTATTCACATGTGAATAATGCTGTATAATAGACTGTATTTATATTATTCACATGTGAATAGTGCTGTATAATAGACTGTATTTATATTATTCACATGTGAATAATGCTGTATAATAGACTGTATATTATTCACATGTGAATAATGCTGTATAATAGACTGTATTTATATTATTCACATGTGAATAATGCTGTATAATAGACTATTTATATTATTCACATGTGAATAATGCCGTATAATAGACTGTATTTATATTATTCACATGTGAATAATGCTAGATAATAGATTGTATTTATATTATTCACATGTGAATAATGCTGTATAATAGACTATGTTATTCACATGTGAATAATGTTGTATAATAGACTGTATTTATATTTTTCACTTGTGAATAATGCCGTATTATAGATTATTTATATTCATGTGAATAATGCTGTATAATAGACTGTATTTATATTATTCACATGTGAATAATGCTGTATAATAGACTGTATATTATTCACATGTGAATAATGCTGTATAATAGACTGTATTTATATTATTCACATGTGAATAATGCTGTATAATAGACTGTATATGTTATTCACATGTGAATAATGCTGTATAATAGACTATTTATATTATTCACATGTGAATAATGCCGTATAATAGACTGTATTTATATTATTCACATGTGAATAATGCTAGATAATAGATTGTATTTATATTATTCACATGTGAATAATGCTGTATAATAGACTATGTTATTCACATGTGAATAATGCTGTATAATAGACTGTATTTATATTTTTCACTTGTGAATAATGCCGTATTATAGATTATTTATATTCATTCATGTGAATAATGCTGTATAATAGACTGTATTTATATTATTCACATGTGAATAATGCTGTATAATAGACTGTATTTATGTTATTCACATGTGAATAAAATAGACTGTATTTATGTTATTCACATGTGAATAAAATAGACTGGATTTATGTTATTCACATGTAAAAAAATACCTAAGTGTTTATTGTCTATTGTGAGTGAACTGTGGTGCTGAATTTCCCCCAGGCATCAATAAAGTACTTCATATTCTATTTTTGTCAAAGAGAACCCTATCTTCTATGGCAAAAACACAAAATTTGTCTCCCGAAAAGTGTTCAAAATTAAATATTTGATGTGAAGTAATTGGAGCCTTAAATATGCCAATAATGCATAACACTGATTTGGATTGATTATTATTTTGGAGTTTTAAAGTCAAAAATAGCCTGCATGGCAACTTTTTCTCGTTACATTTCACCCGTTTGCTCTTTTATTACACTTGTTATGTGTAATGTTATTTTTAGCACGGGCTGTGTGGGAAAATGGTCCGCGGCCGCACTTCTGTCGTACCAAAGTTGTGGCTAACGAGGTCGGGTCCACAGACTCGGAGATGTCGTCCAACCTGGACTCCAGCCTGACCAGCATCGACTGGCTGCCCCAGCTGGGAGTCAGCAGCCTGCGCTCGGGGCGAGAGAGAGGAGGGGGAGAGAGAGACAGGAGGCGGGACGTCCCGCACGCGACCTCCGCCAACCCCAGAGGCAAGCCCCCCCACAGCTACGCCACCCTCATCGCCATGGCGATCAGCGCCGCCCCTGACCGGCAGCTGAGCCTGAACGACATCTACACCTGGATCAGTGACACCTTCCCCTACTACAGCCGCACCTGTCGAGGGTGGAAGGTACTTTAGAAGACACACCTGGTGAACAGTCATCAGACTGCTAAATAGTGAGCTGGTAAACAATGATCAGACTGCTAAATAGTGAGCTGGTGAACGGTGATCAGACTGCTAAATAGTGAGCTGTGAACAGTGATCAGACTGCTAAATAGTGAGCTGGTGAACAGTGATCAGACTGCTAAATAAAGAGCTGGTGAACAGTGATCAGACTGCTAAATAGTGAGCTGGTGAACGGTAATCAGACTGCTAAATAGTGAGCTGGTGAACAGTGATCAAAATGCTAAATAGTGAGCTGGTGAACGGTGATCAAACTGCTGAATAGTGAGCTGGTGAACGGGGATCAGACTGCTAAATAGTGAGCTGGTGAACGGTGATCAGACTGCTAAATAGTGAGCTGGTGAACAATGATCCAACTGCTAAATAGTGAGCTGGTGAACAGTGATCAGACTGCTGAATAGTGAGCTGGTGAATAGTGATCAGACTGCTAAATATTGAGCTGGTGAATAGTGATCAGACTGCTAAATAGTGAGCTGGTGAACGGTGATCAGACTGCTAAATAGTGAGCTGGTGAACGGTGATCAGACTGCTAAATAGTGAGCTGGTGAACAGTGATAAGACTGCTAAATAGTGAGCTGGTGAACAGTGATCAAAATGCTAAATAGTGAGCTGGTGAACAGTGATGAGACTGCTAAATAGTGAGTTGGTGAACTGTGATCAGACTGCTGAATAGTGAGCTGGTGAACAGTGATCAGACTGCTAAATAGTGAGCTGGTGAACAGTGATCAGACTGCTAAATAGTGAACAGTGATCAGACTGCTAAATAGTGAGCTGGTGAACAGTGATCAGACTGCTAAATAGTGAGCTGGTGAACGGTGATCAGACTGCTAAATAGTGAGCTGGTGAACGGTGATCAGACTGCTAAAGAGTGAGCTGGTGAACAGCTATCGGACTGCTAAATAGTGAGCTGGTGAACAGTGATCAGACTGCTAAATAGTGAGCTGGTGAACAGTGATCAGACTGCTAAATAGTGAGCTGGTGAACAGTGATCAGACTGCTAAATAATGAGCTGCTGAACAGTGATCAGACTGCTAAATAGTGAGCTGGTGAACAGTGATCAGACTACTAAATAGTGAGCTGGTGAACAGCTATCAGACTGCTAAATAGTGAGCCGGTGAACGGTTATCAGACTGCTAAATAGTGAGCTGGTGAACGGTGATCGGACTGCTAAATAGTGAGCCGGTGAACGGTGATCGGACTGCTAAATATTGAGCTGGTGCACGGTGATCAGACTGCTAAATTGTGAGCTGGTGAACAGTGATCAGACTGCTAAATAGTGAGCTGGTGAACAGTGAGCAGACTGCTAAACAGTGAGCTGGTGAACAGTGATCAGACTGCTAAATAGTGAGCTGGTGAACAGTGATCAAAATGCTAAATAGTGAGCTGGTGAACAGTGATCAGACTGCTAAATAGTGAGCAGGTGAACAGTGATCAGACTGCTAAATAGTGAGCTGTTGAACAGTGATCAGACTGCTAAATAGTGAGCAGGTGAACAGTGATCAGACTGCTAAATAGTGAGCTGTTGAACAGTGATCAGACTGCTAAATAGTGAGCTGGTGAGCAGTGATCAGACTGCTAAATAGTGAGCTGGTGAACGGTGATCAGACTGCTAAATAGTGAGCTGGTGAACGGTGATCAGACTGCTAAATAGTGAGCTGGTGAACAGTCATCAGACTGCTAAATAGTGAGCTGGTGAACGGTGATCAGACTGCTAAATAGTGAGCTGGTGAACGGTGATCAGACTGCTAAATAGTGAGCTGGTGAACGGTGATCAGACTGCTAAATAGTGAGCTGGTGAACGGTGAGCAGACTGCTAAATAGTGAGCTGGTGAACAGTGATTAGACTGCTGAATAGTGAGCTGGTGAACGGTGATCAGACTGCTAAATAGTGAGCTGTTGAACAGTGATCAAACTGCTAAATAGTAAGCTGGTGAACAGTGATCAGACTGCTAAATAGTGAGCTGGTGAACAGTGATCAAAATGCTAAATAGTGAGCTGGTGAACGGTGATCAGACTGCTAAATAGTGAGCTGGTGAACGGTGATCAGACTGCTAAATAGTGAGCTGGTGAACAGTGATCAGACTGCTAAATAGTGAGCTGGTGAACGGTGATCAGACTGCTAAATAGTGAGCTGGTGAACGGTGATCAGACTGCTAAATAGCGAGCTGGTGAACAATGATCAGACTGCTAAATAGTGAGCTGATGAACAGTGATCAGACTGCTAAATAGTGAGCTGGTGAACAGTGATCAGACTGCTAAATAGTGAGCTGGTGAACGGTGATCAGACTGCTAAATAGTGAGCTGGTGAACAGTGATCAGACTGCTAAGTAGTGAGCTGGTGAACAGGGATCAGACTGCTAAATAGCGAGCTGGTGAACGGTGTTCAGACTGCTAAATAGTGAGTTGGTGAACAGTGATCAGACTGCTAAATTGTGAGCTGGTGAACAGTGATCAGACTGCTAAATAGTGAGCTGGTGAACAGTGAGCAGACTGCTAAACAGTGAGCTGGTGAACAGTGATCAGACTGCTAAATAGTGAGCTGGTGAACAGTGATCAAAATGCTAAATAGTGAGCTGGTGAACAGTGATCAGACTGCTAAATAGTGAGCAGGTGAACAGTGATCAGACTGCTAAATAGTGAGCTGTTGAACAGTGATCAGACTGCTAAATAGTGAGCAGGTGAACAGTGATCAGACTGCTAAATAGTGAGCTGTTGAACAGTGATCAGACTGCTAAATAGTGAGCTGGTGAGCAGTGATCAGACTGCTAAATAGTGAGCTGGTGAACGGTGATCAGACTGCTAAATAGTGAGCTGGTGAACGGTGATCAGACTGCTAAATAGTGAGCTGGTGAACAGTCATCAGACTGCTAAATAGTGAGCTGGTGAACGGTGATCAGACTGCTAAATAGTGAGCTGGTGAACGGTGATCAGACTGCTAAATAGTGAGCTGGTGAACGGTGATCAGACTGCTAAATAGTGAGCTGGTGAACGGTGAGCAGACTGCTAAATAGTGAGCTGGTGAACAGTGATTAGACTGCTGAATAGTGAGCTGGTGAACGGTGATCAGACTGCTAAATAGTGAGCTGTTGAACAGTGATCAAACTGCTAAATAGTAAGCTGGTGAACAGTGATCAGACTGCTAAATAGTGAGCTGGTGAACAGTGATCAAAATGCTAAATAGTGAGCTGGTGAACGGTGATCAGACTGCTAAATAGTGAGCTGGTGAACGGTGATCAGACTGCTAAATAGTGAGCTGGTGAACAGTGATCAGACTGCTAAATAGTGAGCTGGTGAACGGTGATCAGACTGCTAAATAGTGAGCTGGTGAACGGTGATCAGACTGCTAAATAGCGAGCTGGTGAACAATGATCAGACTGCTAAATAGTGAGCTGATGAACAGTGATCAGACTGCTAAATAGTGAGCTGGTGAACAGTGATCAGACTGCTAAATAGTGAGCTGGTGAACGGTGATCAGACTGCTAAATAGTGAGCTGGTGAACAGTGATCAGACTGCTAAGTAGTGAGCTGGTGAACAGGGATCAGACTGCTAAATAGCGAGCTGGTGAACGGTGTTCAGACTGCTAAATAGTGAGTTGGTGAACAGTGATCAGACTGCTAAATAGTGAGCTGGTGAACACTGATCAGACTGCTAAATAGTGAGTTGGTGAGCAGTGATCAGACTGCTAAATAGTTAGCTGGTGAACGGTGATCAGACTGCTAAATGGTGAGCTGGTGAACAGCTATCAAACTGCTAAATAGTGAGCTGGTGAACAGCTATCAAACTGCTAAATAGTGAGCTGGTGAACAGTGATCAGACTGCTAAATAGTGAGCCGGTGAACGGTGATCGGACTGCTTAATAGTGAGCTGGTGAACAGTCATCAGACTGCTAAATAGTGAGCTGGTGAACAGTGATCAGACTGCTAAATAGTGAGCTGGTGAACAGTGTTCAGACTGCTAAACAGTGAGCTGGTGAACAGTGATCAGACTGCTAAATAGTGAGCTGTTGAACAGTGATCAAACTGCTAAATAGTAAGCTGGTGAACAGTGATCAGACTGCTAAATAGTGAGCTGGTGAACAGTGATCAAAATGCTAAATAGTGAGCTGGTGAACGGTGATCAGACTGCTAAATAGTGAGCTGGTGAACGGTGATCAGACTGCTAAATAGTGAGCTGGTGAACAGTGATCAAAATGCTTAATAGTGAGCTGGTGAACGGTGATCAGACTGCTAAATAGTGAGCTGGTGAACGGTGATCAGACTGCTAAATAGTGAGCTGGTGAACAATGATCAGACTGCTAAATAGTGAGCTGGTGAACAGTGATCAGACTGCTGAATAGTGAACTGGTGAACGGTGATCAGACTGCTAAATAGTGAGCTGGTGAACGGGGATCAGACTGCTAAATAGTGAGCTGGTGAACAGTCATCAGACTGCTAAATTTTGAGCTGGTGAACAGTGTTCAGATTGCTAAATAGTGAGCTGGTGAACAGTGATCAGACTACTAAATAGTGAGCTGGTGAACAGCTATCAGACTGCTAAATAGTGAGCTGGTGAACGGTGATCAGACTGCTAAATAGTGAGCTGGTGAACAGTGATCAGACTGCTAAATAGTGAGCTGGTGAACAGTGATCAGACTGCTAAATAGTGAGCTGGTGAACAGTGATCAGACTACTAAATAGTGAGCTGGTGAACAGTGATCAGACTGCTAAATAGTGAGCTGGTACTGTATTGAACGTCTATAAACTAATAAGAAACATCAATAACTAATCTGTAAAGAGCAGATCCTTCGCCATGATTTCATTTCTGTGTTGTCGTCCCTTCATGACCTAAAGTTCTCCTTCACAGAACTCCATTCGACACAATCTGTCGCTTAACAAATGCTTCCGGAAGGTTCCTCGTCCCCACAACGACCCCGGCAAGGTGAGTATTGAACACGTTGACACTCCACACATGGACCGTCTCAAATTGTTGGGGCTTTTCCAGGGCTCCTATTGGACAATGGACGGACCCGCTGCGGCCAATCACGCCAGGGCACCGAAGCGTTCTTACCCAGAGGAGGAAGCGGACAGGATTCATGTGTGTTCATCAGAGTAGTGTTTCAAAAATGATCATTAAGTGCTCAAGTGCAGATCTAGAAGTCTATTGGACTTTATACAGTTTTTTAGTAATTCACTTAATAGTTCAGTTCTTCCCTTCAATGTGCTCTCTACACATACAAAACCCAACACCAGTGAAGTTGTCATGTTGTGTAAATACTAGGGGTGTAACGGTACGTGTATTTGTAGTGAACCGCTTCGGTGCGGGGGTTCGAATTGGAGGTGTACTGAACGAGTTTCAATTAAGTAGCCGCCTCCGCTTCCTTCTGCCTGTCTCTGTCAGTCCTCTACACACACCCAGCATTGTCCCACACACACAACCATCTGATTGGTTACAAACAGAGCGGTAACAGCCAATCAGCAGTGCGTATTCAGAGCGCATGTAGTCAGTGCTTAGCGTTTAGCAGGTAATCATCAGGCTGCGGACTCTCCCCAAATGATAATAAACACCTCCCAGTCAACTACTAGTAACATCACTATGAGCCTTCTAGAAATATAAACTGCAGCTCAGCTCGCTCGCAGTCCTGGCTTGAGGTGAAGGCTAATTCGCTTTTAGCGTAACGTTAGCTCATTTTGCGGTGTGTGTGTGTGTTACGGACAGCAAAGCCCTGTCTGTCTGTTATTTCACTTTACCTTTTTCTGTGTTGATTGAGCTGTGTTGAAGCAGGACATTATGTTAAATGAAGAGTTTCTGTCTCTGATAGTTGATATAATAATGTAAGTGCATCATTAAGCCTACATGAACTCCATGGTGTTCAGGGATGAATAGTCTCTCCTATTGCTATTATACTATTTTTTCAGCTATAGTTACATTAATTATTAGTAATGGAGCAGCCTAGTTTTGAATGGCAGGGTCCCTGCTATCACATGTTGATAAAAATATAACATTTACATAAGCATGAGTTGACTTGAAACTGTTTAATGTTGCACTTTTTATATGTAGAAGAAAAGTTTTGTCATTTTATTTAATCTGAGCAACAACTTGAGGCAGTTTAATGTTGATTAACGTGTGCAGAATTATTATAGTGTTCCCAATGTTAAAAGGATAAAGCCATTGTTTACAAATTTGGTAAATAAATAACCCAAAAATTTACATTTTGTTGTTTTCTTACTGTACCGAAAATGAACCGAACCGTGACCTCTAAACCGAGGTACGTACCGAACCGACATTTTTGTGTACCGTTACACCCCTAGTAAATGGTAAATAAAAAGAGAATACAATGATTTGCAAATCTTTTTCAACTTATATTCAATTGTTAAGACTGCAAAGACAAGATATTTAACATTAGAACTGGAAAACTTTGTTATTTTTTTGCAAATATTAGCTCATTATGTACCTTTCAGCATTAATGGTGCCTTCACAGATGTGTAAGTTACCCATGTCTTGGGCACTAATACACCCCCATACCATCACACATGCTGCCTTTTACACTTTGCGCCTAGAACAATCCGGATGGTTCTTTTCCTCTTTGGACGTCCACAGTTTCCAAAAACAATGTGAAATGTGGACTCGTCAGACCACAGAACACTTTTCCACTTTGTATCAGTCCATCTTAGATGAGCTCGGGCCCAGTGAAGCCGGTAACGTTTCTGGGTGTTGTTGATAAATGGCTTTGGCTTTGCATAGTAGAGTTTTAACTTGCACTTACAGATGTAGCGACCAACTGTAGTTACTGACAGTGGGTTTCTGAAGTGTTCCTGAGCCCATGTGGTGATATCCTTTACACACTGATGTCGCTTTTTGATGCAGTATCGCCTTAGGGATCAAAGGTGCATAATATAATGGCTTACGTGCAGTGATTTCTCCAGATTGTCTGAACCTTTTGATGATATTGAAATTCCTAAATTCCTTGCAATAGCTGGTTGAGAAATGTTGTTCTTAAACAATTTGCTCAGGCATTTGTTGACAAAGTGGTGACCTTCGCCCCGTCCTTGTTTGTGAACGACTGAGCATTTCATGGAATCTACTTTTATACCCAATCATGGCACCCACCTGTTCCCACTTAGCCTGTTCACCTGTGGGATGTTCCAAATAAGTGTTTGATGAGCATTCCTCAACTTTCTCACTCTTTTTTGCCACTTGTGCCAGCTTTTTTGAAACATGTCGCAGGCATCAAATTCCAAATGAGCTAATATTTGCAGAAAATAAAGTTAGGACCCAGCCCTCGACCGCAGTTTTATGACGGACTTATTGTTCGTGTTGTCGGATTTAAGATCAAATCAAATTATACAAAAAATTAAGATAGGCATAGTTCGTGGTCAGGGTGTAAATTGTCCATCCGTCTTCTTCCGATTATCTGAGATCAGGTCGCGGGGGCAGCAGCCTAAGTAGAGAAGCCCAGACTTCCCTCTCCCAAGCCATTTTGTCCAGCTCCTCCCGGGGGATCCCGAGGCGTTTCCAGGCCAGCTGGGAGACATAGTCCTGGGTCTTCCCTGTGCCCAGTACCCGAAACACCTCCCTAGGGAGGTGTTCAGGTGAAATCCTGACCAGATGCCCGAACCACCTCATCTGGTTCCTCGCTCTATAAGCCGCAGATATATACGTTGTGAAATTAGTTATTTACACAGAAATATTTTGTAAATGTTTATACCCCTTAATCGTTTCCAAACATTGTCTATAACACGGCAGTAAAACGGCTGATCAAACAAAACAGAAGTCATTGTCATGGACCCACTAGCTGCGCAAACTAGCTCTCCAATCAGCTAAACAGACTCAATAAG
Organism: Nerophis lumbriciformis; assembly: GCF_033978685.3. Taxonomy (NCBI): domain Eukaryota; kingdom Metazoa; phylum Chordata; class Actinopteri; order Syngnathiformes; family Syngnathidae; genus Nerophis; species Nerophis lumbriciformis. The sequence goes on along the minus strand of NC_084551.2, from coordinate 54,989,313 downwards.
TCCACGGTGGCGTTTTGGTGAATTTACTAAAGGGAATTTGTGAAACTGAAACAATACAAAAAGAATGCCATTGTAGGTTAAGCATATTAGCGAATGCTAACGGCGCTAGCTTTATTACATTACGATGGCCCGTACGAATATGCATGAAAGTAAGTAAGTTCAGTTTAGTAAGTACGAATTGCCTTAGTTATATTGTAAAACTTAACAAATGTGGCTTGGAGTGATGAATGAAGAATCCATACCAGTAGAAATTCTACGGACGGCTAGAAGACGGAACTTTCCGGCAAGGCAATAGAAGGGGTAACGCAGCGCTTCAGTGAGCGAACTCGTCCAAAAGATGGCGCCGTAGCACAAATAAAAACACACCTTTTTCAGTGTCCTATTTTTTTTTTTAAAAACCATTTGCGTTTTGGTCGTCAGCGAAGAAAAATCCATGAATTGGCCGCACCGTTTTGTAAGCCGCAGGGTTCAAAGCGTAGGGGAAAAGTACCGGCTCACAGTTGGGAATGTATGGTACTAATTCTATGTTTTTATTAGTGAAATGTATGGTACTAATTCTATAGTTTTATTAGTGAAATGTATGGTACTAATTCTATGTTTTTATTAGTGAAATATGGTACTAATTCTATGTTTTTATTAGTGAAATGTATGGTACTAATTCTATGTTTTTATTAGTGAAATATGGTACTTATTCTATGTTTTTATTAGCAAAATATATGGTACTAATTCTATGTTTTTATTAGCAAAATGTATGGTACTAATTCTATGTTTTTATTAGTGAAATGTATGGTACTAATTCTATGTTTTTATTAGTGAAATATGGTACTAATTCTATGTTTTTATTAGTGAAATGTATGGTACTAATTCCATGTTTTTATTAGTGAAATATGGTACTAATTCTATGTTTTTATTAGTGAAATGTATGGTACTAATTCTATGTTTTTATTAGTGAAATGTATGGTACTAATTCTATGTTTTTATTAGTGAAATATGGTACTAATTCTATGTTTTTATTAGTGAAATATGGTACTAATTCTATGTTTTTATTAGCAAAATGTATGGTACTAATTCTATGTTTTTATTAGCAAAATGTATGGTACTAATTCTATGTTTTTATTAGTGAAATATGGTACTAATTCTATGTTTTTATTAGCAAAATGTATGGTACTAATTCTATGTTTTTATTAGCAAAATGTATGGTACTAATTCTATGTTTTTATTAGTGAAATATGGTACTAATTCTATGTTTTTATTAGTGAAATGTATGGTACTAATTCTATGTTTTTATTAGTGAAATATGGTACTAATTCTATGTTTTTATTAGTGAAATGTATGGTACTAATTCCATGTTTTTATTAGTGAAATATGGTACTAATTCTATGTTTTTATTAGTGAAATGTATGGTACTAATTCTATGTTTTTATTAGTGAAATGTATGGTACTAATTCTATGTTTTTATTAGTGAAATACGGTACTAATTCTATGTTTTTATTAGTGAAATATGGTACTAATTCTATGTTTTTATTAGTGAAATATGGTACTAATTCTATGTTTTTATTAGCAAAATGTATGGTACTAATTCTATGTTTTTATTAGCAAAATGTATGGTACTAATTCTATGTTTTTATTAGTGAAATGTATGGTACTAATTTTATGTTTTTATTAGTGAAATGTATGGTACTAATTCTATGTTTTTATTAGTGAAATACGGTACTAATTCTATGTTTTTATTAGTGAAATGTATGGTACTAATTCTATGTTCTTATGAGCAAAATGTATGGTACTAATTCTATGTTTTTATTAGTGAAATATGGTATTAATTCTATGTTTTTATTAGCAAAATGTATGGTACTAATTCTATGTTTTTATTAGTGAAATATGGTATTAATTCTATGTTTTTATTAGCAAAATGTATGGAACTAATTCTATGTTTTTATTAGTGAAATATGGTACTAATTCTATGTTTTTATTAGTGAAATATGGTACTAATTCTATGTTTTTATTAGTGAAATGTATGGCACTAATTCTATGTTCTTATGAGCAAAATGTATGGTACTAATTCTTTGTTTTTATTAGGTTTTGCAAGTCCCAACAAGAGGCTTATCTCCTGGCCCACCTTGCCACAAAGAAGGCAATGTACCCAAAGAAGCCTCCTTAGCTCCTCCCCCTTACAAGGTGACATCATCATTCTGCCCCGCCCCCTAACTTGTACCGTGAATTTAATTGTTTTGTTTTTGCAGCAACCGTACACGCCATCTCCTGCCCCTCATCCATCTCCTGCCCCCCCTCTCTCCGCTGCCAACGCCTGTTCAACATTTCCCGGCCAATCGGGACCGGCACGTCCCCCGACTTCCTCCTCCAGCGCCTCGCCGCTCACCTTTTCCACCGCGGCTCCGCCCCTACCCGCCCCTTTGACCGGCCCCCCCGGGCCCTCGACTGACGCCCCGTTGAGATTCACCTTCGACGAGATGCCCGACCTGTACGCCTCGTTTAAGTCTCTCTTCAGGAGTATCAGGGGGAGGAGGGGCTCACAAGGTACGCTGGAGTTCACACAAATGCTTCCGGAAGGTTCCATGTCTGAAACCCGGATGACTAACCTCGGATGTCTTCTTCTACAGGGGATGTGGCGCCTCAGATGGTGTCCACTACCGACAACACTCCACTTCACACCCCGGTCCTCCTCCTCGCGTCTCCTCACCACACACCTGCACCACCACTCCCTGCAGCAGCACCACCACCACCTGCAGCAGCGCCCCCTGGTGACACGCGCGTCAAACAATACAGTATGTTGCATCATTGCATACAACGCTACTTCCTGTCGTAGTCAGTGCAGTATGATGCAAGGTTATTGACAAATATGGAAAAAAGTGGAAAAATAAAATAGTAACATTTACATTTAATATAATTATTTAAATGTATAATGTAAAAATGCAAACAAGTGGAAAAATTAAATAGTAAAATGTACATTTAATATAATTATTTAAATGTGTAAAATGTCAATGTGAAAATGTAAAAAAGTGGGAAAATAAAATGGTACATTTGACATTTAATATAATTATTTAAATGTAAACTGTAAAAAAGGGGAAACATAAAATAGTACAATTGACATTTAATATAATAATTTAAATGTAAATTGGCCCTAGTGTGTGGATGTGAGTGTGAATGTTGTCTGTCTATCTGTGTTGGCCCTGTGATGAGGTGGCGACTTGTCCAGGGTGTACCCCGCCTTCCGCCCGATTGTAGCTGAGATAGGCTCCAGCGCCCCCCGTGACCCCAAAGGGAATAAGCGGTAGAAAATGGATGGATGGATGGATTTGACATTTAATATAATTATTTAAATGTAAACTGTAAAAAAGGGGAAACATAAAATAGTACAATTGACATTTAATATAATAATTTAAATGTAAATTGGCCCTAGTGTGTGGATGTGAGTGTGAATGTTGTCTGTCTATCTGTGTTGGCCCTGCGATGAGGTGGCGACTTGTCCAGGGTGTACCCCGCCTTCCGCCCGATTGTAGCTGAGATAGGCTCCAGCGCCCCCCGCGACCCCAAAGGGAATAAGCGGTAGAAAATGGATGGATGTAAGTGGAAAACAGTGGAAAAATAAGTTGGTAAAATTGACATTTAATATAATTATTTCAATGTTAAATGTAAATGTATACAAGTGAAAAAATAAAATAGTCAAATTGACATTCAATATAATCATTTAAATGTTAAATGTAAAAATGTATACCAGTGAAAAAATAAAATAGTTAAATTGACATTTAATATAATTATTTAAATGCAAAATGTAAAAAAGTGGAAAAATAATAGTAACATTTACATTTAATATAATTATTTAAATGTAAAATGTGAATGTAAATATGTAAAAAAAAAAGTGGAAAAATAAAATAGTAATATTGACATATAAAATTATTTTTTAAATGTAAAATGTAAATGTAAAAATGCAAATGTAAAAATGTATACAAGTGAAAAAATAAAATAGTAAAATAGACATTTAATATAGATATTTAAATGCAAAATGTAAAAAAGTGGATTATTTTTATTATATATTATATTATTTATTATTTAAATGTCAAATGTGAATGTAAATATGTAAAAATAAAAAGGTGGAAAAATAAAATAGTAAAATTGACATTTAATGTAAATATTTAAATGTAAAATGTAAGAAAGTGGAAAAATAAAATAGTAAAATGTACATATACAATTATTTTTAAAATGTAAAATGTAAATGTAAAAATGTGGAAAAATAAAATAGTAACATTTAATACAGTTATCTAAATGTAAAATGTAATTGGAAAAATGTAAAAAAGTGGAAAAATAAAATGGTAAAATTTACATTTAATATAATTATTTAAATGCAAAATGTAAAAAAGTGGAACAATAATAGTAAAATTTACATTTAATATAATTATTTAAATGTAAAATGTAAAAAAGTTGAAAAATAAAATAGTATAATTTACATATACAATTATTTTTTAAATGTAAAAATGTATACAAGTGAAAAAATAAAATAGTAAAATTGACATTTAATATAATTATTTGAATGCAAAATGTAAAAAAGTGGAAAAATAATAGTAAAATGTACATTTAATATAATTATTTAAATGTGAAATTTGAATGTAAATATGTAAAACAAAAGTGGAACAATAAAATAGTAAAATTGACATTTAAAATAATGTTTTAAATGTAAAATGTAAATGTCAAAATGTGGAAAAATAAAATAGTAACATTTAATATAATTATTTAAATGTAAAATGTAAAAAAGTGGAAAAATAAATTAGTAAAATTTACATTGAATACAATTATTTCAATGTAAAATGTAAACATGTAAACAATGGAAAATAAAATAGTAATATTTACATTTAATATAATTATTTAAATGTAAAATGTAAATGTATAAATGTGGAAAATCAGCGCCGAAATTTAGCATTTTGACGTGTATCGGTAAAAGCCTTTTATAAAACTACTAGAGATCGACCCGTTATGGGTGCTAATATTTAGCATTTTTTGACGTGTATCGGTATCTGTATCAGCCTTTTATAAAACTACTAGAGATCGACCCATTATAAGTGCTGATATTTGCCATTTTGATGGATATCAGTATCGGCCTTTTATAAAACTACTAACAATCGACCGATTATCGGTACTGATATCTAGCATTTTGACGTGTATCAGTATCGACCTTTTATAAAACTACTAGAGATCGACCCATTATCAACGCAGATAAGGTATTTTGCCAAGAAGTGCTTCTACTGCCCTCTAGTGTCTACTTAGAAGTGGTGCACAACATCTACTGCCCTCTAGTGTCTACTTAGAAGTGGTGCACAACATCTACTGCCCTCTAGTGTCTACTTAGAAGTGGTGCACAACATCTACTGCCCTCTAGTGTCTACTTAGAAGTGGCGCACAACAACATCCACACATCTTGTGCTTTTTGAGGAAGACTTTTGATGCCAAATTCCAAAATAAAAGCATGCGTTAGAATGAAAATGTGCTTCCTGGCAGCGGTGCCGCCTGATTGGCTGAGCAACACGGAGTCTCTGAAGGAGAGTTTCCGCATGGCCAGCGGTCTGGACTGGGCCAACATGGACCTGTCAGCTCACCCAGGTAAGACCTCAGTCTGGCACACTCGCCCCTCCTTGTTGACTGCCAGGCTTCCTGCGTGCCTCAGACCTGCTGGAGAGCATGCGGCAGGCCGAGCTCTGTGATTGGGCGCTGGACCCGGCGCTCTTCACCTCCCTCTGCGACTCCCTCAACCGCTTCTTCACCCAGAAGGGGCTGGTCACTTCCCCCCTGGCCAATCACACGCCTGCGCCTGCGCCCTCGTCCTTCCACTTCCCCCCCGCCGCCGCCTGGGCGCCCTCACCCCGCCGACCTCTGCACAACCTTCAACGACCTTCATACACGCAGCCCGCGCACATGGCCGGTAAGACCCGACCTCCTTCCTTAGGAAAACACCCGATATCAGTGCTGATATTTGCTGTATATCGGTATCTGTATCGGCTTTTCATAAAACCACTGAGATCCACCTGTTATCTGATATTTAGCATTTTCACGTGTATCGTATCAACCTTTTTGGAAACTACTACAGATCGACCCGTTATCGACATCGATATTTAGCATTTTGACGTGTATAATATAAAACTACTAGAGATCGACCCGTTATCGGTGTTGATATTTAGCATTTTCAAATGTATAGTATCAACCTTTTTGGAAACTACTAGAGATCGACCTGTTATTGACGTCGATATTTAGCATTTTGACGTGTATAATATAAAACTACTAGAGATCGACCCATTATCGATGTTGATATTTAGCATTTTGACGTGTATCGTATCGGCCTTTCAAAAAACTACGAGAGCTCGACCTATTATCAGTGCTGATATTTGCCATTTTGGTGTATCAGTATCGGCCTTTTATAAAACTACTAACAATCGACCGATTATCAGAGCTGATATTTAGCATTTTGACGTGTATTGGTATCTGTATCAGCCTTTTATAAAACTAGTAGAGATCAACCCATTATCAGTGCTGATATTTAACATTTTGATGTATATCAGTATTGGCTTTCTATAAAACTACTAACAATCGACCGATTATCGGCGCCGATATTTAGCATTTTGACGCGTATCGGTATCAACCTTTTGTAAAACTACTAAAGATCGACCCATTATCAGTGCTGAGATTTAGCATTTTTTGACGTGTATCGGTATCTGTATCAGCCTTTAATAAAACTAATAGAGATCTACACATTATCAGTGCTGATATTTAGCATTTTGATGTGTATCAGTAGCCACCTTTTATAAAACTACTAACAATCGACCGATTATCGGCGCCGATATTTAGCATTTTGACGTCTATCAGTATCAACTTTTTATAAAACTACTAGAGATCGACCCATTATCAGTGCTGAGATTTAGCATTTTTTTGACGTGTATCGGTATCTGTATCAGCCTTTTATAAAACAAATAAAGATCGACCCATTATCGGTGTTGATATTTACCATTTTCACATGTGTCGTATCGGCCTTTCAAAAAACTACGAGAGCTCGACCCATTATCAGTGCTGTTATTTGCCATTTTGGTGTATCAGTATCGGCCTTTTATAAAACTACTAACAATCAACTGATTATCGGAGCTGATATTTAGCATTTTGACGTGTAATGGTATCTGTATCAGCCTTTTATAAAACTAGTAGAGATCGACCCATTATCAGTGCTGATATTTGCCATTTTGATGTATATCAGTATTGGCTTTCTATAAAACTACTAACAATTGACCGATTATCGGCACCGATATTTAGCATTTTCACGTGTATCGATATCAACCATGTATAAAACTACTAGAGATCGACCCGTTATCAGTGCTGAGATTTAGCATTTTTTGACGTGTATCGGTATCAACCTTTTATAAAACCACTGAGATCCACCTGTTATCTGATATTTAGCATTTTGACATGTATAGTATCAACCTTTTTGGAAACTACTAGAGATATTTAGCATTTAGACGTATAATATAAAACGACTAGAGATCGACCCATTATCGGTGTTGATATTTAGCATTTTGGTGAATCAGTATCGGCCTTTTATAAAACTACTAACAATCAACCGATTATCGGAGCTGATATTTAGCATTTTGACATGTATTGGTATCTGTATCAGCCTTTTACAAAACTACTAGAGATCGACTATCGGTGCTGATATTTATCATTTTTTGATGTGTATCGGTATCTGTATCAGCCTTTTATAAAACTACTAGAGATCGACCCATTATCAGTACTGATATTTGCCATTTTGGTGTATCAGTATCGGCCTTTGATAAAACTACTAACAATCGACCAATTATCAGCTCTGATATTTAGCATTTTGACATGTATCGGTATCAGCCTTTTATAAAACTACTAGAGATCGACCCGTTATCGGTGCTAACATTGAGCATTTTTGGACGTGTATCGGTATCTGTATCAGCTTTTAATAAAACTAAGAGAGATCGACCCATTATCGGTGCTGATATTTAGCATTTTGATGTGTATCAGTATTGGCCTTTTATAAAACTACTAACAATCGACCGATTATCGGCGCCGATGTTTAGCATTTTGACTTGTATCATACCAGTCTTTTATAAAACTGAGAGAGATCGACCCATTATCGGCGCTGATATTTGGCATTTTGACTTTTATCTGTATTGGCCTTTTAGAAAACTACTAGAGATTAACCCATTATCGGTGTTGATATTGAGCATTTTGACGTGTATTGTATCTGCCTTTTATAAAACCTAGAGGAATCGACTCGTTATCGGCGCTGATATTTGGCATTTTGGTGTATATCAGTATCGGCCTTTTATAAAACTAACAATCAACCGATTATCGACACTGATATTTAGCATTTTGACGTGTATCGTATCAACCTTTTAGGAAACTACTAGAGATCAACCCGTTATCGACACCAATATTTAGCATTTTGACGTGTATAGTATCAACATTTTATAAAACTACTAGCGATCGACCCGTTATTGGTGTTGATATTTAGCATTTTGACGTGTATCGTATCGGCCTTTTAAAAACTATGAGAGCTCGACCCATTATCAGTGCTAATATTTGCCATATTGGTGTAACAGTATCGGCCTTTTATAAACCTACTAACAATTGACCGTTTACGGCGTCGATATTTAGCATTTTTGACGTGTATCGGTATCTGTATCAGCCTTTTATAAAACTACTAGAGATCAACCCATTATCAGTGCTATTATTTAACATTTTGATGTATATCACTATTGGCCTTTTATAAAACTACTAACAATCGACCAATTATCGGCGCCGATATTTAGCATTTTGACGTGTATCAGTATCAACTTTTTACAAAACTACTAGAGATCGACCCATTACCAGCGCTGATACTGGGGCATTTTGATGTATAACTGTATATGTTTTTTACAAAACTACTACGATCGACCAGTTATCGGTGCAGATATTTGGCATTTTGATGTATATCTGTATCGGCCTTATGTAAAACTACTAGAAATCGACCCATTATCAGCGCTGATATTTAGCATTTTGATGTGTATCTGTATCGGCATTTTACAAAACTACTAAGATCGACCTGTTATCAGTGTCGATATTTGGCATTTTGATGTATACCTGTATCGGCCTTTTACAAAACTACTAAGATCGACCTGTTATCGGTGCTGATATTTGTCATTTTGATGTATATCTGTATTGGCCTTTTAAAAATCTACTAGAAATCAACCCATTATCAGCGCTGATAATTTTGATGTATATCTGTATCAAATTATTATAAAACTACTAGTGATCGACCTGTTATCAACTCAGATGTACGGCATTTTGATGTATATCTGTATCAGACTTTTATAACACTAGTAGAGATCGACCTGTTATCAGCTCGGATATATGGCATTTTGATGTATATCTGTATCAGACTTTTATAAAACTAGTAGAGATCGACCTGTTATCGGTGCTGATATTTGGCATTTTGATGTATATCTGTATCGGCCTTTTAAAAATCTACTAGAAATCAACCCATTATCAGCGCTGATAATTTTGATGTATATCTGTATCAAATTATTATAAAACTACTAGCGATCGACCTGTTATCAACTCAGATATACGGCATTTTGATGTATATCTGTATCAGACTTTTATAACACCAGTAGAGATCGACCTGTTATCAGCTTGGATATATGGCATTTTGATGTATATCTGTATCAGACTTTTATAAAACTAGTAGAGATCGACCTGTTATCAGTTCTGATATTTGGCATTTTGATGTATATCTGTATCGGCCTTTAAAAAAATACTATAAATCAACCCATAGTCAGCGCTGATAATTTTGATGTATATCTGTATCAGACTTTTATAAAACTACTAAGATCAACATCTTATCATTGCTGATATTTGGCAGTTTGACAGGTATCTGTATCGGCTTTTTTAAAAATAAAACTACTAGCGATCAAACTATTGACACTAATATTTGGCATTTTGACATAAATCGGTATCTGTATCGGCCTTTTATATAACTACTAAGATCCACCCGTTATCAGTGTCAATATTTGGCATTGTGATGTATACCTGTATCGGCCTTTTACAAAACTACTAAGATCTACCTGTTATCGGTGCTGATATTTGTCATTTTGATGTATATCTGTATTGGCCTTTTAAAAATCTACTAGAAATCAACCCATTATCAGCGCTGATAATTTTGATGTATATCTGTATCAAATGATCATAAAACTACTAGCGATTGACCTGTTATCAACTCAAGATATATGGCATTTTGATGTATATCTGTATCAGACTTTTATAAAACTAGTAGAGATCGACCTGTTATCGGTGCTGATATTTGGCATTTTGATGTATATCAGTATCGGCCTTTTAAAAAAATAATATAAATCAACCCATTATCAGCGCTGATCATTTTGATGTATATCTGTATCAGACTTTTATAAAACGACTAAGATCAACCTCTTATCATTGCTGATATTTGGCATTTTGACAGGTATCTGTATCGGCTTTTTTTAACAAAACTACTAGAGATCAAACTATTGACACTAATATTTGGCATTTTGACATATATCGGTATCTGTATCGGCCTTTTATATAACTACTAAGATCCACCCGTTACCAGTGTCGATATTTGGCATTGTGATGTATACCTGTATCGGCCTTTTACAAAACTACTAAGATCGACCTGTTATCGGTGCTGATATTTGGCATTTTGATGTATATCTGTATCGGCCTTTTAAAAATCTACTAGAAATCAACCCATTATCAGCGCTGATAATTTTGATGTATATCTGTATCAAATTATTATAAAACTACTAGCGATTGACCTGTTATCAACTCAGATGTATGGCATTTTGATGTATATCTGTATCAGACTTTTACAACACTAGTAGAGATCGACCTGTTATCAGCTCGGATATATGGCATTTTGATGTATATCTGTATCAGACTTTTATAAAACAAGTAGAGATTGACCTGTTATCGGTGCTGATATTTGGCATTTTGATGTATATCTGTATCGGCCTTTTAAAAAAATACTATAAATCAACCCATTGTCAGCGCTGATAATTTTGATGTATATCTGTATCAGACTTTTATAAAACTACTAAGATCAACCTCTTATCATTTCTGATATTTGGCATTTTGACAGGTATCTGTATCGGCTTTTTTGATAAAACTACTAGAGATCAAACTATTGACACTAATATTTGGCATTTTGACATATATCGGTATCTGTATCGGCCTTTTATATAACTACTAAGATCCACCCGTTACCAGTGTCGATATTTGGCATTGTGATGTATACCTGTATCGGCCTTTTACAAAACTACTAAGATCTACCCATTATCGGCGCTGATAATTTTGATGTATATCTGTATCAAATTATTATAAAACTACTAGCGATTGACCTGTTATCAACTCAGATATATGGCATTTTGATGTATATCTGTATCAGACTTTTACAACACTAGTAGAGATCGACCTGTTATCAGCTCGGATATATGGCATTTTGATGTATATCTGTATCAGACTTGTATAAAACTAGTAGAAATCGACTCGTTATCGGCGCTGATATTTGGCATTTTGATGTATATCAGTATCGGCCTTTTATAAAACTAACAATCAACCGATTATCGACACTGATATTTAGCATTTTGACGTGTATCGTATCAACCTTTTAGGAAACTACTAGAGATCAACCCGTTATCGACACCAATATTTAGCATTTTGACGTGTATAGTATCAACATTTTATAAAACTACTAGAGATCGACCCGTTATCGGTGTTGATATTTAGCATTTTGACGTGTATCGTATCGGCCTTTTAAAAACTATGAGAGCTCGACCCATTATCAGTGCTAATATTTGCCATATTGGTGTAACAGTATCGGCCTTTTATAAACCTACTAGCAATTGACCGTTTACGGCGTCGATATTTAGCATTTTTTATGTGTATCGGTATCTGTATCAGCCTTTTATAAAACTACTAGAGATCAACCCATTATCAGTGCTGATATTTAACATTTTGATGTATATCACTATTGGCCTTTTATAAAACTACTAATAATCGACCAATTATCGGCGCCGATATTTATGTTATCAGCTCGGATATATGGCATTTTGATGTATATCTGTATCAGACTTGTATAAAACTAGTAGAGATCGACCTGTTATCGGTGCTGATATTTGGCATTTTGATGTATATCTGTATCGGCCTTTTAAAAAAATACTATAAATCAACCCATTGTCAGCGCTGATAATTTTGATGTATATCTGTATCAGACTTTTATAAAACTACTAAGATCAGCCTCTTATCATTGCTGATATTTGGCATTTTGATAGGTATCTGTATCGGCTTTTTTAAAATAAAATTACTAGAGATCAAACTATTGACACTAATATTTGGCATTTTGACATATATCGGTATCTGTATCGGCCTTTTATATAACTACTAAGATCCACCCGTTATCAGTGTCAATATTTGGCATTGTGATGTACACCTGTATCAGCCTTTTACAAAACTACTAAGATCGACCTGTTATCGGTGCTGATATTTGTCATTTTGATGTATATCTGTTAGCCTTTTCAAAAAAAGACTATAAATCAACACAATATTAGCGCTGATAATTTTGATGTATATCTGTATCAAATGATCATAAAACTACTAGCGATCGACCTGTTATCAGCTCAAGATATATGGCATTTTGATGTTTATCTGTATCGGACTTTTATAAAACAAGTAGAGATCGACCTGTTATCAGCTCGGATATATGGCATTTTGATGTATATCTGTATCAGACTTTTATAAAATTAGTAGAGATCGACCTGTTATCGGTGCTGATATTTGGCATTTTGACAGGTATCTGTATCTGCTTTTTATAAAACTACTAGAGATCAAACTATTGACACTAATATTTGGCATTTTGACCTAAATCGGTATCTGTATCGGCCTTTTATATAACTACTGCGATCCCCTTGTTATCAGTGCCGCCATTTTTATGTATACATGTATCGGCCTTTTTATCGACCCATTATCAGCATGACAAAAACAAGTATTTTTTTTTATTAACAAGTATTAAGTGGAGCTGGGAGAGGCTTTTTTATTTTATTTTATTTACACAGAAGTTTTACACACTGAATTTAAAAACCACAATTTTATCAAACTGATTTTTAAACACACAAATGTTGCTCACAAGCTTTGATTGAATTTAATTGTCAACATAATTTGACGCTTAAAAATGTTGTCGAACAAAGACAAATTGTTATGGAGGTTATTTTGTGTCTTTATTTTGCATTTGAATTGAATTCAATTTTTTACATCAAATTATGCTGACTATGTCATTGAATACAAAATTGTGAGCAGAATTTGTGTGCTTAAAAATGTTAAAATACAGTCTTTTAAAAACCAGTGTAAGAAACATGCTTAAAAAAAAATATATATATATAATATAATAATATCTATGCACTGAATTGTCTGCATTAAATTGTTTTAACACAATGTACTTTAAAATACTTATTTTAAAAATTTCAAAACAAATTCAGTGACAAAAATTCAGTGTCTAAAAAAAGTATTTAGTGAAAAAGACACAATATAAAGCAGAAAGATGTATAATAAAGAGTTATTGTAGTGTTATATTACCTACCTGGTATGAAGTGTACGCTGCTTGGTTTATTGCTGGCTTTAGCACCTTTAATGTCTGTAATCTACTTCAAATGTTCTTACTTTCATCTTCTTGTTTGTTCTGACGTCCTGGCGCACAAATTATGTCTTTTAAAAAAATACTTTATCCAACTGAGAAACTAACTCCATCCTGCCGAGTTCTGCCTAAACTATGACATTTGTTTGGATTTCACGTGGTGCATGCTGGGATACGTGACGTCATCCCCCGGCGCCCTGGAGTTCCTTTCTCCCTTAATCGGTCAATATGAATGTTTCCAAATAATCAATAATAAACCGATGAATGGGAATCACATAGTTCCTAAGATAGTACATCAAGTAAGGGAAAAAATAGATTGTTGAAACCATGGATTCAGGCATCAGCAAGCGATGTCAGCGCTATGGATCAGCCATTCTATGTGACGTGCCTACGTGGCGGCCATCTTGGTGGGGGCAACGGTCCCAAATAACAGATTTTCATGCTGTTCACTTTGTCAACATAAAACGTGCTATTAAAACACATTTTGATTAAATTAAATAAAAGCAACCTTATGACAATTTATATATATATATATATATATATATATATATATATATATATATATATATATATATATATATATATATATATACATA